>NW_020897737.1:6213685-6268150 GCF_003984885.1 Neopelma chrysocephalum
AGTCCAAGAGCTAACACTGTGACAGTCAAGATAGTCTCTTAGTGATAATACTCCTGGTGATTTCATATTTCAACTAGTTTTTGATAAAATGTGTCATTTTAAGGAGGAAAAAAATTGTTTTAAACTTTTCAAAGAACTGTCAGTTTCAGAGATGAAATGGTTAAATATAATTTTTGTTAAAAGAAATAAATTTTGCTTGAAATTTTCTAGTTTATTCTTCCAGTTCCTCAACAATATAATTTTTATATTTTCCTTTAAATTAATATATAAGTTAATTTGTTGCTGAAAATACGACATAATTTGCATAATTAATCTTCGATAAATTAAAGAGAAAGTTTAGAGAATTTTACTGCAGTAGAATGCTTTCAAATACTTTAATCGTTATTGCATAACTTTTATAAAATAATCTTTAATGAATTACAGCCAATAAACATGGTTGTGAAGTGTTTTGGTAGTCTTGGTTCTATTTATCAATGCAAGACATGGAGATATCATAGTTCCACTTACTCACACATTATATATTCTACCCATGGCTAAAGCTAATGTTTGATTTCACTATTACAGTGCTAGCCTGAGTTCAGCTAATAATTCTTGTTGCTTCTTATAGTATAGTATCTATTCTGTACTCCTTTGTTTTAGTTACAACATATTTTGTCTCCAATATGTTCCATTGGCAAAACCCAGGTTTTAAGTTGTGAAGTCATTTAATAGCAATGATCTTATCTATCAGTTTTCTAATTTTGGTCAGTTGCAGAATTCATAATTTCTGTCCCTTTACTAATGTGTAATAAAATTATTATAAAAAATCATTATCATAGCAGTGCATACAGAGGTTGCTTCAAGTTAGTACTATGTTAAATTACAGGAATAAAACTCTATTCACAGAATATATAGACTATGGTGCAGAAAGCTAAACTTTCTTAATGTTTAGCTACTGACAAACAGTAGAGATAAAATATTCAAAATAATTTATTCAAAATAACTTCTCTAGCCTATTCAGTTTATTCAGACTTCTCTAAAATGCTAGACAGTTATTTAACAGATTTGAAGCTAATGTTTTTGAATTGCAAGTATAAATTGCCTCTAGAATTCATGTATGTATAATCTACATATATTCACATTGTGATGGGCTAGAACACCAATATTGTGGACAAGACGTCAGATTCTGCAGTGTATGCTTATGATTCAAGGTAAAGTCTGAGAGTAGAAGAAAACATTTTAGTCTTCACTAATTTACTGTCTTTTCTCTGAAAGACCAAGTGATTGATAGTGTTTGAAGACAATTTGAAATAGAAAGCATTCTATTAATTTTTGAATGCACATGCTTGTTACCAAGAAATGAATAAAGTTCTGAACTCTGAAAGAAAACAGATTACTTTCTCCATGTTGTCAAGCTTATTTATGCTTTGTTTAATGATTGTATGTAGTGTATAAATTACAGCCTACTTTATTGATATCTCATCTTTTATAAATCCACCATATTATCACCAGTGACTGTTAACTGTTAGTAGTATATTACTTAATATCCAGCTTTATCCAAGAACATACAAATATCTTTCACAGCATATCATAGAGTTCATGATATTAATTCAAAGTATTGCTAAGTACAATATGTTAGTTTTAAAATTTTCCATAGCATGTATCACCTTTTGAAATGCTATAGTCTGGCTTCCAACTTCCTTAAATCATAAATATAATTTATGCGTATTCATTTCAAATTTTTTATATTACACTCATGTTTTTATAACTTTAGTTATAATTTATAATAGTTTTCCCAGAAATGTGTAAGCTTTTAAAGGACAACAGTATCAAAAATTACCACTTCCACAAAGTCAAGTAAAACGTAAGATGGAAATTAGGCCAGGTGAAACACCCAAGAAATCCTTTAAGTGTGTCAGAAGTTGGAAATATGAGAGTTTTACTGATCTATTGTGTACCAGAAGAAGAGAGACTTGAGGCCACATTCCCATTTGTATTTTAAAAAGTTAAATGCCAATTGTTTCCTATTTATGTCTGTTAAAATTGTATTCAACTCCCTTTTTTTAGGTACCATCTAACACTGCAGATGACCAAAAATCTTACGTGTGTCACAATTTTCGCCAATAAAATTCCTTCATGCTTAACAGGACCCAAGAAACATCTGTCTCGTTCCTGACAGTGCACTATGTGCTATGCCCTGTTCCTATCAGGATCTACACCCTCACCTACCTCTCCCATAGTTCCTTGGACCATCTTTCCTGAAAGCCTAATCAGTACTCAGCCTACTGGTACTCAGACCCTTACCAGTCCATTTGTCACCTGAGCATTTGCCAGCACCAGATCCATGTCCTGGCTGAGGAGTTAAAGGCCACCCAAATCCTCCAGCTCCAACCAGACTCCAGTGTCCTGTTGAAGTTGTTTCCCTCTGCATAGAAAGTCTAAATATCTTCTGGATCAGCAAGGAAACGGAAAGCTGATTTCTGGAGGCAGTAAGTGGAGAGAGCATTGTGTTTCACAGACTGGATTTACCTTTTGTATCTGAATTGCCCTCATGTCCTAAGATATAGATTGAAATATTTAGGTTTAATGCAAGTTTGGCAGGATAGGTATGTATATGGAGGAAGGTATTTATGTGAGATGAAATGTAGTGCAATAACTGGCACTTCGAACTCCAATCCTGAGTGGTTTCTTAAGTGAAATGAATTAAAATCCTGAAAAAGGAAAGAATTCTCAGGACTCATGAATTTAACGAACAGAAAAACAATCTAGCTAAAATACGTACTGAAAAAGCAGCTGGAAGTGGCATATATACTTACAAAAAGGTCATTCTGGTGTTGCTATAACTTACAGACCTTACATTGTTGATAGAAAATGTGAAACGATAATATAAAATACATTTTTTCTAAGCAAAATCTTGTCAAATCTGTTAAAATACTATGATTGTGTAAAAAAAACAACCATGAGAAATTAGCTAATATAATTTACTTGAACATTCACAAAGTCCTATCAATACCTCCAGAGAGTTTATTAAATAAATTTAGGAAGTGGAGAAGAAAACTACAGCCATAAAACCAAGGAAAAGACAAAATATAAAACAAAGATAGATTATCTTCTTTAAACTGGCAAATATTGTCAGAAGGCTGACAATCTTCATGACATGCACAAGTGTTTGAGTTAGTTGCGATAAAGAAGACTGTGAAGAATTTGAAAAGGAGTAGAAGACGTATATGAGAAGGAATAATCTGAGTAATTCACACAAGTATTTTCGCTTTCTTTTTCAAAATTAGGTTGTTTTAGACAGAACCGTCCGTATTATGCCTGTATCACAAATCCATTTGTTCATACACCTTTCAGTACATCTCCATTGACATCAATGGAACTATTCTGTGCGTTCATGTGGCATGCTGGAGAACACGTCTTATTTAAGAATAACTAGGAAAGACAGGAATGTCAGTAGATGCAAAATTGTCTGCAATTAACATAAAGGATGCATTTAACATCAATGAACTCTAGTTTTAGTTGTTCTTCCTACACAAACTGGAAAAAACTGAATGCTTATTGGGCTTCCAAATAAATGTACACAAAGTTGTCTCAGAGATAGGAAGGATTATGTGTGAAGATGTACCATATGGCTGAAATAACAGTGTTTTTGTGCTTAATTTAGGACATGTATAGGCAGTTAATCATTTGGATATGGAAATATTCATCTTTATTAAAAAAATTACACCTGCAATTTTTAAAGTTCTAATTATAACGGCTGTTTTCACAAGTATTCAAAGACGTTTTTCTTAGACGAATGACTCTGATTCCGTATTTCTGAATCAGAATGATTCATATTTCATTACTATATAAAGACGAAGGTCCCCTGTCTGTAATGCCTGAGTAACATATTGTCAATAACTTCCTTCATGCATATGGGCAGCCTGAAATAATCTACTGGCTCCTGAATGCCTACATTTGTGGCAATCACAGTATACTCTTGAGAGTCCCATCAATGATTCTGCATATGGTACACAATTTAATCTGCATACCAAGGGCGTGGGTTATATTGTGGCTCAGGATTCCAGCTCATCATGAGGTCAAGCTGAGTGGCTCAAATTCACGCAGAAAGGTGAAGAAGAGACTCCCAGGGGACACACTCCGAACTATCGTACCAAGCAAGGGGTTTCATTCATCAACATTGCTCCTTGGGTTAGGAAGGAATACAGCAGTCGGATCTAAGCCATTTCTCTTTCACTAGAAGAGTCTGAGGATCTGTGTTCTGGGATCCATTGTGTTGTGTGTCTAAAATATGTAAGATAATTCCCTGGATCAATATTTAGTGATGCAGACTACAGACTACAGCTAAGGACTAAAGAACTATGCTGTTATAATTTAGTTTATATGTCTGTTTCTACGGATTTCTGGCAAGCTCAGGATGACAGACAGAACTTTGAGACGTATAAGGACGTAGTCTTCAGATGACACTTTGCGTATCTTCTTTGAGCTCTAGAGTTAACCTCCTGGGAGCACTTTCTGGTACAGCACAACAGGATACTTTTATTTTGTGATTGACAGGAAGGAATTCTGACTCCCTGACCCTTATTGAAAAGATTGAAAAAGACTGAATGGGCTTTAGCGGACAAATGTCAGTGTCATGTATTGTTTCATCTTCCTCCACAGGTGAGAAGAACTAGTGTAACCTTCTATTTTTTTTAGTGTAATACATTTTGGAGAGTGACATGCAGATTATCTGACTACACAAAATTGAAAAAGTCCTTTGATCCCTTTTACTTTTGTTTTAACTAGATGTAAGTTTATTGTTTCAATATCCTCTGAATATTTTGCAGATTTCAATTATTAACAGGAGGATCCTGACTTGTCTTGCCACATGCACTGAAGGGGGTGGTTAGGGGTGAGAAAGAACTTCCTTCACTGCTTGGACATTATTCCAGAAAAAGGGCAACATAAAGTCCTAATAGTTCACAGAGTGATTAGCAAAGATCTGCTGAACCTTCTAGAACTGCTCCTCATACTTATAGGTTAAATGCCTTCTTTAAATGGCTTGAGTGATACATTTTTGTCAAGAAACATTGTGCTTTAGCACTGTCATATTTAAAGTGTCAGCTGTGGAAATAACACTTCTGCTCCTTCCCTCCAGCAGCTCCCAGCTTCCTCCCCCTTATCATCCTTCTGTTATTGTTATTGTTACAGCAATATTTAAGGAGGAGTCTTTTGCTTTAAAAAAGCTATTTAAATTGTCTCAGGAGTTCAAACACCAGAAAGAGGCCCAGAAATGAGACAGTGAATCCAGTACACCAGTCTGGTTGCCAGTCCCAAGCTTCCAAAGCCAGTCTTGGTTCAGATTTAACTTAGAGATCTCTAGTTCAAATTTTAGGTGATTTTATACCTCTGTATGCTTGCAGGAAAAAGCAGGATGCTGTCCACAGAGACAATAATTGCAGCAAATGAAACATAAGAAATTTTCTGCTCACTAATTTTTTTTGGAATGGTTCATATAGACCTTGAAAGTGAAGTTATACACCAGTCTTAAGCTGAATTCTGCAGTCCTAGTTTTGAGATTAAAATACATTTTTCATTTGACAGCTATGAATATTAGGGCCATTAAATTTAAACACATTTTGTGTGACACAATCAGTGAGAAGTATGATTAATAGCCTATGTCTTGGTGGGGCAGTACCCACAAACTGACTGTGAGAAGTTAATGTGGTATGTCCCCGGTGCTAAAGAAACCATACATTTCTCTTACCTCAACAATAAAATTTTCATCTCTGCCGTGAAGAGGTCAAAGAATATGACAAGAAATTAAATGTGAGGTGGATAATGATCAGAATTAGTAGAGCAGTTGGAAAAAAATTATAGGTTACTTGCTACTGTTAATTGTAGGTTTTGAGCCTTTTGTTATAATTCCAGACATCTATGTAAGAAGAACCATTAATTAGCCTCAATCAGTACCAACCCATGAACATGTGTATTACCACAGTTTCTTGATCATAGGCCAGGCTGTGCTAAGAAAGGAACATGTTCCAGTAGCATGTCACTGGAAAGAAGGAAGGAGTGGATACATAAAGCATGGCATTCTTATATGAGATGACCTGAACTGTTGTCTCCCTCTGTCAAAAGCATGAATACAGTTGTGATATCAATGCACACTGTCTGGCTCACTTGATGCATAATCATCATTATGTTTAAAATTGTTTATTTCAGCCTGTCACTCCTCTAGCCAAATAATTTTATATTTTTTTTCAGCTCTCACGGAAGAAACAGTATAGGAACTCTTTCCTTGTGCTGAAAGCAGCTGCCCCCACAGCTGATGTGCCTTTGCTGGTCATAGTCAGAACTTATATAATTGTATCCAGCTCTTCTCAGGTTTTGCCTCTGTCAGTAGTAGGGATGACCTTTACAAGGCAGCAGATTTCAATGCAGTGGTAGGAAAATAAGGCATGAATGCATGAAGTAGCCCCTGCTGCACTGAAAGTAGGGGATAAGGTTCCCCATCATGTGGACTCCCTTGCAAAGAATCACATAATTCTTTTGATTATTTCGTTTTATTTCACATTTATAAACTTTCAAATAAAAAACCTAAAGCATGTGCAGATCTAGGTTTATGGAAGCCTTATACATACTTATAAAAATGTAAAGATTATATTACATTATTATTAGGTTACTTTATACCTACTTATTACATCTTAAGACTATATATTATTATTTTAAAATTTTTATTAGTATTATGTAAGATGAAATATTATTAGGTAAAGCGGTATCTAATATGAACAAAATATTTTATTGCAAAATTAATTTACAGTAAAACTCAGTTATTTCACTTCATTTTAGTCTCATCAACTTCAGAAATTCTTATCTTTCTTGTGGTGTATAGGAAAGAACTAAAAATAATATAATATATCAACTTTTAACAACAAAACCTACAAAGACATTTTGGTTTCTGATTTGTGTTTTAGTGCCTTCCTATCCACTGTTTATCACAGCAACTTTCAGATTTCTAAAAACTTCTCTGGAAGTTCTCTTTTTGCTATGTGTCTATTTAAATGTAGATCATCTCTCCAGGACTTTTCACAGTTTCCTCTGGGACAAAGACACACCAGTGCTCCCAGTATGCACCAGGAACGAACGAGAGGGACTCAGCCATATACAATACAAATAGCTAAATAATTAACACCAAAAAAAATAAAATCCTGAATAAGAGAGTAAAGCATAGGGATAGATCACCAGTTGAGGTATCAGGATGTACTGTAGCTACTCTAACCAGACCAGGCTATTTTGAGATTAATAACTCAAGAATATTCAATTTATTTCACTTTGGCAAATACAGACTTATTGTGAGGATGATTGACTTTGTCTCCGAATTAAGCCCTTTATGCATAATTGTTCACTCCTTAAATTGACTGCATAACTATAAATATCCTCCTTAAATAAAGTATCTGCTACTACATTCAAAGGCCTGAAGAAACACTTGTGAACATGTGAAAAAGAACAATTTTTTTAATATTTCTTTCTAAAAAAGGAAGCATGCGATTGTGAACTTAAAAATGCTGTTTAAAATTTGCCAAGAATATAAGAAAAACAATTAGTAAAATCGTGGGTACTAAATTACCCTCAATTGTGGGTACTCAATAGTCAAGAATTCCTTCATGAGCACATGTCAGAGATTTTCATGAATATGAACTTTACCCTTAGCTACCACTTCTATGTTTAGTTTCTGAAAATAATTGGAACTGAATTCAGCTGACACAAATATTTCCTAAGCACTAGGTCAAAATTCTCATAATTGTGCCTAAGCAGAGAAGCAACATAAAAAATGTCTTTGGAATAATAATAAGTAATCATCAAATCTACAAGGTAAATGCAGAGAAAGGCCGTGGGGGAAACCATATGAGGAGCAGCTGAGGGCACTTGGTCTGTTCAGCGTGGAGAAGAGGAAACTGAGGGGGGACCTCATTGCAGTTACAACTTTCTTGTGAGGGGAAGAGGAGGGGCAGGCTCTGATCTCTTCTCTGTGATGATCAGTGACAGAAAGCAAGGAAATGGCCTGAAGTTGTGTCAGGGGAGGTTTAGGTTGGATATTAGAAAAAGGTTCTTCACCCAGAGGGTGGTTGGGCACTGAAACAGGCTCCCCAGGGAAGCGGTCACAGCACCAAGCCTGACAGAGTTCAAGAAGCATTTGGATGATACCCTCAGGCACATGGTGTGACTCTTGAGGTTGGTCCTGTGCGGGGCTAAGGGTTGGACTCGGCGATCCTTGTGGGTCCCTTCCAACTCAGCATATCCTGTGATTCTGTGAAAATTCCCACTGTCTGCATAATAACCACATTCAGGAACAATAAAAGTTATCAAATACATTCATATTAGGGTTGCATTCATTTCAGGGCTATATTCATTTTAGGGTTAATTCTGAGCTCAATTACTTTAGATATGTGCTTACTTGAATGAATTTTTATGCCTAACAATTATGTACCTAAAGAATACCGTTCAGAGGTGTATCAAGGAAGTCATCAGCAATACTATAAGGAAGAAAATTAATTCCTGTCTAGACAGCCAGCAACATGAAGCCCGTTTGTCTTCTGTATCTGTAAATTAATCCATGAGCCATTTGAAGTTATCTGTTTGTGCTGCAAATGAACTGGCACATTTGAGTAAGTGATTTAGCTCCAGGGAAAGCTATGACTATGGGTTGTGGTTTGTTGCAAAAGTATGTATCATTTGAAATCCCTTTTCTGGGATCTGATAAAGGATTGACTACTGAACTCTGTTTTGTTATGTGCAGGACTAGAGTGGTGGGCTTTGAGGGAAAGTGAGGGGGACTTTTGTATCCAGCACACACCATTGTTGGTGTTACACAGCATTTTGGTCATTATAAAGCTTACATTTTTAAGTCTGCTCTCTTTCAATTGTAACACTACAGTCTGCCTTTTATTTTATGTGCAACCTGACACATACACAACTCCAGACTACTGTGGCAGTACCTTTTATTTTTTTATTCCAAAGTGCTCCTATCCTCACAGCCTCACACTGGAGAATTCAGGAAATATTATCTCATCTGCAAAGCTGGGGTTTTTAGGAAGTGATTGCCATTGAAATGTGAATTTTCCCTTTTGAGCCCTTGCTTCATAGTTTTTGGTTGATAATCTTATGCTAGGAAACACCTAAATCTTAATAGATAATTCCAGTAGAAAATAGTGTTATAGGTAGCTAATAAACATTTGCTGATAATGCACATGCAGAAGGCCTAACAGCCAATCGATGTGTTCAACATCTGTGCCCGATAAAAGTACAGCCTCATAAGCACTATCACTGTAATGAAACAGTCCTGATGAAACCATATTGTTAGGGTGTAAAAAATTATCAGAGGAACAGCTTCTGCAATGGAGAGTATGCACAGATGAGGATGAGCTGGGGCAATCTGCATCAGTTATTTCGTTGGCCAGTGACCTGGAGAGTTTTCCCTGCTTTCCCTTTCCCTTCCCTTGGCTTGTTACACAACAATGCTTTTTGCTGAGTACACTCATGACCAGGAATAATTCCTTGTCCTTGCTCAATGAGCATTTTTGAAGACACTCATTTTATCTTAGTTGACTCTAAAGACTGTGAATACAATAAACTAAAAAAATTGCCCATAAAAAAGAAATTACTAAATATGTTCCTTCAAAAAATACTAAGCAACATTACTGTGACAAAATAGAACAATTTAGGCACCTACCAATATCAAGAATAAAGACTGTATATTAGGGGTTTTATTACAGATAATCAGTATCAATTGAGTTGGCACAGCTGCATTTTCTTACAGCTTTTTTCATAGGTTGAACAGTTAACTGTCATTTAACAGGAAATGTATAATTTGTAAATATAACTGAATATATGAAAGTTAAACAAAATACATTTAATTATTTTTTACGTCCTGGTACACTAACTACAAGACTTTTTATGCTTTCTTTTTTTTCTTGTTGTTGTTGTCCTAAATTTGATCTATTTTGATTACTTTTTAGTCCTACACTGAAAGCAATACTATTCCTTGATCTCAGGCAGCTGCCATTTTACTGCTAAAAAACCTATGGTCCCTCTTATCTTATCTATCCAAAAGAGGCTAAAAATGCATGAAAAATTTACCCAGTTAGAAATGGAGGTTGATTATATGAACAAAATGCTACTGAGAATTAAACTTCTATCCCTGAGTGAAAGAGCCTAAGCAGGCAGAGAATAGGCTGAGGCAATTTTTGAAGGGGAAGTGATGCATTTGCGCTGGCTGTAGGTCCCAAGGTGTTGATAGTGGGAGTGAGGAAGGGTTGGCCTGTGGGGAGAAGTCATGAGCTGCCCTGTGACGGACAACAGTGTCTATGAAAAGATTCCCAACAGGTCACATGGGCTGAGCCCATCAGCCAACTCGGTGGCATGTCTGCAAAAACATATTTAAGAAAGGTCATAAACCACTGTACACACAGGTGCTGCAGAAGAATTTTCCCTGCAGCCCCATGGGGAGAGCCTATGCTGGATCACGTATATCGTGAAGGATTGCAGCCCGTGGGAAGGACACATGCTGGAGCAGAGGAAAAGCATGAGAAGGAGAGGAATTGTTATGGTCTACCATAACCCCCCCATGCCTCATTCCCTTTGTGCTGCACAGGAGGAGGAGGAATGTAGATTTGGGAGTGAAAGAGTAAAGGGTAAGGAGGGATGGGGAAATGGATTGTTTTAAAGTTCGTCTGTGTTCCTTACCATCCAAATCTATTTTAATTTGTAATTAATTAATTAAATAATTTATTAATTTCCCCCAAGTTGAGTATTTTTCACTCATGAAGGCAACAGGAAAGTGATCTGTCTTTATCTCATCCTACAAGCTTTCTCATCACATTTTCTTCTCCTGTCCTGTTGAGAAGGGTGAGTAAAAGAGCAGTTGGGTGACATTTTGGCCCTTAGACAAGGCTAGCCTAACAAAGTTGTTTGTGTGATGGAGAAGACCACTCATTAGAAAGACAGCCAGAGGAGAAATAATGTTATTTTGACCTATAAAAATTATTATATTGCAGTATTCTGAATAGCTGTCAAAATGACAACAGCTTATGTGGACCATAATGGAAGATGTTGCCATAGTGAAAAGTAAAATGATATGAGCTTGGTAACATTTACAATTATATAGACAGTTAGAAAAGGCTGTATCTTAGATGTATTAAATGGGGAGAGAATCAATGTGACAAGTTAGAAAATCAGTCAAATATGACTCTGGTTGTAGATTTGATGATGCTGTCAGTAGTGATACAGAAGGCAGCTGAGAGTTTCATAACACAAGACTAAGATCTATTTTTTAATCTAACTGAGTTTTATCTAATGACTAGTTATCCATGATAGGTTTCAGAGGAACAAGGAGAGATTTTGGACAGAAGCAGTAGTTATGTAAATTGTCTTGTACAAAAAAACGCAGGAGGTTGAATATATGTTTGTGCAGAAAGTTACTCTTGCAAAATTTTTCAGGGTTGTATTCTAAATGCATTACTTTACTTTTAAGTTGGAGAACTAAGTTTATGTTCAAATGGTTAACTCCTTATATTTGTCTCTTACCATATCAGTATTGATATTATCAACATTTGTTTTCAAAGTTGTAGATTTCTGTTATTGTCAGGTATCTGACTTTTCATTATATTTTTTTCTGTCACTTTAATTTCTGATTAATGAAGAATGGGATCCCTCTTTCCAACAGAGTAGCTTTATCTTTGTTTTTGCTATCTACATTACAAATGAATTCATTAGCATTTTCATCACAAAACCCAAGTTCATTATCTGATAAGAATAAAGTTTCTGCAGATACATCCTGAGGTATTTGATTTGTCTTATTTATATTCTCAGTAGGCAACTTTCTTTTACTTAGTAGAGATGAGTAAAGTAAATTGTGATTCTGCTCATTATTTTATCCTGATTGAGATTTTATTTCTGTCCTTTGTTACACGGAATCCTTATTTGTTTTCTTCTCTCTTTGTTTAATTGGTTCGTGACTCCTGAGATACAATATACATTCCATTCTTGACTATGAAAAACTGATTCTAATTTTTTTAATGCTGTTTATATTCAGCAATATATTAAATTGAAAACCATATCTGGGTAATAATTAAACAAAAAATTAACTCATTTAAATATATATTTGCTGGGATGTGTTTAGTACTGAATTCATGATGGCCATATTATTAAATATGCAGGCAGCTGTTTGAGGGTGAAGGAGGGAAGGGGCAGTTTTGCATTTAGGCTTAGATTTCCCAGTAATGAAATATGTAGTTTTTCCCTGTCATTCAGGCACATGCTGAAGCTTTTGCCAGACCTTCATTAATATCTGAATATGTGCCTCCAAATAGGAAAATACAGTATGCTTAGAGTATGGAGACTTTCGCTTTTTAAAATTTCTCAATAAACACTTCCATTTTCTGAATCACTTCACAGTATTTTCTCAGGAGTCTATGTAGTTTTTTCTTCACAGCTAGTAAAAATTGTGGATTATTGTAGTCAGAAGTAGAACTGCCCTAGAGGAATACTTTACTGCCATGCATCCAAGGCAATAAAATATTAGAAAGCAACAAATTGTTAAAGGAGTGAGCTAGACACAATCGTTCTCCACCTTATTTCCCCATTCTGCTTACAGAGACCCATGTCTTTATTCAGTTATTCCTATGAAAGTTTTCAATATCATTGTGAGACACCTGAGAGTACATGAAAGAACCTCATGAGTTCTGACAAAGGAAGCACAGATTATACAGGAAGCCTGGGATGTTTTGCAATGGCAGCTGGAGGCCAGGTAGACCTCCAAAAAATCGGGGGGGTGTCATATTGCTTATTTCAAGGGAAGTGAGTTGAACCCAGGGTATGATACAGCTCTGTGTTCCAAGATGTGGAAGCCAAAAATGAGAATTCCAGGGACTCACCTAGAGATACTCCAGATGCAAATATGTTCACTTTATGGGACTAGCTTAGAAGTGACACAAATGAAAAGCTACTGTTTGTAGTATGAGCATCAGATCCTCGGCACCAGTTCTCCAGGTCTGCAGGTCCATTCTTCCTGTTCAGCATGGTTTGCTAATGCAGGTGCACCACAGTGTCTCAGCTGCTGTTATAGTAAAAAGAGATCCTGTGAAGAAAGGTCATCTAAACTCTAGTTCAGCTATCTTAGATGAAAAAAAATGTTAGTTATTGTTCACTTTTGTTCACTGACCATGTCCTGTTTTTATGTCTCTGTCTTGTTAGTGATACCATTGTTCAGGATATATACAAGTACATTCATTACTCTCCTTTTGTTATCTGTAGCACCCTGACTTTTCTCACGTAGTTATCTTGTTTGTGGAGCCATAGGTCAGGATTAGCTACCTGCATGCATACCTTATTAACAACCTCTTCCTTGAAAATGGAGTGACAGCTATGAAACTGTTCAATAGGCTTTGGGGCTTTGTAGGCATCATTGGTCATGGAGCAGATGATGTTTGGACTCAAGACAGGCTTTAATATTTGGCAATGACAGTCAGTGGCAAGGCTGTATGTTGGAAGATGACAACATGGCTGGACAGAGAACACTCCTGTTTAACAGCAATTTCAACATTTGACTCTGTTTAGAATGTGCCAGAGAAGGATACCAAGATTTTTCTTTTTTAGTTTGATGAAAAGTATTTACAAGTACATTTGTACTTGATTACAGTTTATAGCCCAGGTGGTAATTATTGAGATAAATACTGACAAAATTTTCTTCATGAGTAACTCTGAAATTAGCTTGGAAACACATTAAAAAAGTTGTGTTTGTTTGTTTGTTTGTCTGTTTGTCTGTTTTTTAAAGAGGGCCATTACATTGTCCTATTTTGAGGTCTTTTTATCTTAGAATTTTTTTCTTCATCATGGAAAAGACAAGTTTTTATGAAAGTATGTACGGTTTCTTTTTCAAATACTTTCTCTGGATGGGAGTTACTCAGCATTTCTCTATGTGTAACTCTATGGTATTCATAACTCAAGCAACATTTCTGTTAAATATTTCTCAATGGAAACCAGAAATTTATCAATCAGAGAATTAGAGCCCCACCTTACTATAAACTATATATAAAAACCTCTTTCTCCTTTTGCTTTTATATATATCTGGCAATCTCAACTGTCCTATCTGTACTTGATTTCTAGGGTGTCCTGTGTTTCCTGATACCATCTTGTCCTGCTTCAATATATATGTGGTTCTCAATTGGGCAGTCATATTTCCTCTACATAATAATGTAGTATCAATGGTTAATGCCACTGCCGTATTTGCTTTTAATTTGGCACCACTTAGATAACACAGAAGGATTTTGTGTTTGAATGCTGCATATTGACATGGTAATATTCCTTATTGTACACTATGAGACAACTATATGAAAGATCTACAAATCATGGGGAAGGAAATGTTCTTTTGTTTTAGTTCACTGTTCTCCTGGTATTTCTTTGTATTTTAGATTTTGTTTCTGGAAAGATTTAAAGGTATGAGAGTATTCACAGTGTTTAGAGTGACTTCATTCAGATATTTGATAAATCCCACCAAGAATCAGCTTAGAGCTGCCAGTAAGTCATATCATTTGCTGCTACATAATTTTGTTGCAATATTTGTCAAATTATTATTGTTCATAGTGCATAAAAAGTCAAAGAAAGCTCTAAATGACACACACTGATATAGTTTACCTCATCAGTTTAAGAGTTTAAGCCAAAAAACTATATTTTTCTTCTGCAGGTGCACATGCTGGAAAGGTAAGAGGGATGATAACATCATAGTAAGAATCTAATGGTGTCAGAATTGCTCTGTTATGAAGAAGAGCACTTAAGAAAAAAATATCAACACATGACTTTCATCCTTTCCCAGAAATACATGAGGAATAATAATAATCTAACAGTGTGAGTGGGAACTAAAGTCAGACAAGTTTTGAGCTTTGTATTGGTTTAATTTAGTGAAGCCCTATGATAGGACATGGGAGTAGGTGACATTCTGATTTTTGACATGATTTCCATCCATTTTTGCGGACAGTAATTTTGTTCAATATCTCTTTGACCTTCCTGGTTTTAGTATGCTGACTAATGGGACATTGCATTCATCTGTAAATATATGCCTCAAAAACGTAAAGTCAATTCTAAATAAAAATAAGTTCCTAAGATGAAACTTACTTTACATACCAGATTCCCCCAAAAGAGGAAACATATAATGTAATACAGGCAGACCCAAGAATATTTCTTCCTCACATACAAAGTTTATATTTTTTCCATTCTAAAATGAATTTCATTCCAAAGCAGACAGTCTAGATATCTTACTTATATCTCTTTTCACTAACATGATCTATTTATCTTATTTCAAGCTAGAGTAATTAAATTGTGAAAGCTACTGAAATTATTTCTTAATTATTTCCCTTGCATATGGGAAAGAATAGAGTAGATGGGAGAAGAAAAGTTCTCTTGTTGCTAATTTAGTGTTTCATCTTAAACCTGTATTGCTGGAAATGGCTCCTAATGCAGAAAATTGCAGCCCAAGGACGGAGGAAAATGTTACATGGATTTTCTTGGTTTATTCCCAAAGTCTTTGCCTTTCCTTCTCTGTTAGTTCTGCCACTGATGCTAATTCTGTATCAGCTATAGTGACAGCGTGGGTAGATTTGTTTGTGCTGCTAACTCCCCCTTCATGTACAGTTGTGCCAGTTTCACAGGCCATGTGGGACTGAATATATTCACCACACTCATTAGTCTGAATGATAAGACTTATTTCTATTATATGACAAGATGACACTATCAGTTTTAATTATTTCTGTCATTTACAACTGGGACTTAGGTTCACAAAATGGCTATTTAATCATGCTAATAATAATTGCAAAATTGTTACAAAATTGCATCAAATCAAATGGTTAATTCTTACTTTTTTTTAAGAAAGATTTTACTGAACATAAAATAGTCAGTTTCGTAAATTTTCTGAGGTGGAAAAGGACCTAAGCAAGTTATTTGTAAGCATTTTTTTTTCAAATTTATTTATTCTTCATGCAATTTCCATCACCAAAATATATTTTAGAGGCTTTAAAATAATGCATATATCTCATAAATTTATATACTCAAAAGCTAGCTCTAGTAGTAAGTAGTAATTAGTAGTAAGTTCAGGAATGGTACAAATTTGAAACTTTAAATTTACAACAAGAGTTTCTATCCTGCCTTTTTCAACTGCACTAACAAATTCAGAGTTTATCCACTGATAAAGTTGGTGAAGTTTCATCACTCTTCTAAGTGCTATTCAACATGGAGTGATAGCAAACATGCTTGTAAATGAAAAAGTTGTTTCTTGCAACAGAAGACATATCACAATAAAATACCTGTCTCTCTTAAAAAAAGTCTATTTCAAATTAAATTTTGCTATTCAGTTTTCTTTAAGACATGTTGAATTATTCATTAACCATGAGCCCAAAAAATATAGATTTTTTCTGATTTTAAGAGAGACACAATCTGTTTTGCATCTGTCTGAACATATAGAAATTAATTAAGGACCATTCATGAGCTTGTTTCTTGCAGTGTATTATTCATGTGACATCATCGATAACTTATTTGACACTGTGTTCTCTAGAAGAAAATACTGAATAGAGGCGTTATAAATTCATTTAAGTCTTAACTTTGATCTCCCATGACATAAAATAAGTGTACAAAATTTGTCATTGTGGTCTTCAGACTTACAGGATAGACATTAAAAAAATAATGAGAATATGATTTAATTGATAGATTACAACTTTGACTAAACAGTGGATACGAACAGAGTTTTTTCTTGTAACTCACTTTGTCTTGCATAACTTAGGTTAGTTCAAAGATGTAGTTTCAGGTGCATAATGAAAGCCTTGTAAGTCATCTGGTATTGGAGGCTTCTGCCCTTTCTATGAGGGAAAGCTTTTTCAACTTCATCCTAGAGGTAAGAAATTGTAAGAAATGTCTCTTTGCCTCCAACCACTCTGAACACAAATTGTTGTAAAGTCTTCTGCCTCCTCAGTCCATTCATCAGCCTGCTGCCCTCAGGTTTCTCAACACTTTTGGACTCTGCCACTGTAGCTTCTCCAGCACCATGTCCCTCTTTTTGCTCTTGTCATGCTCTGTGCTTCTGTGGCCTAACGTGGACACCCTCAAAATCTGTGACCACAGTAGGTCATCTGGTCCAACCTCCCTGCGCAAGCAGAGTCATCTGAGAGCACACAGCACAGGTTTGTGTCCAGACAGTTCTTGAAAATCTCCAGGGTGCCAAGAGGATGGACCAGGCTCTTCTTGGTGGTGCCAAGCAATAGGACAAGAGGCAAGGAGCAGAAACTGGAACACAGTAAGTTCCACCTGAATATGAGGAAGAAGTTCTTTATTGTGTGAGTGACCACCCACTGGATGGGAATACTCAGAGAGGGTGTGAAGTTTCCCTCATCGGAGATATTCTGGACACAATCTTGTGCCTTTTATTTTCAGATGACCTTGCCTGAGCAGGGAGGTGGGACTCACTGTGGTCCCTTCCAACCTTACCCATTTGGTGATTCTGTGAATAATAAAGTCTTAGAGACCTTTCTGTGTGTTTCCTCTTAAATTATCTTATACTGAAAAGATATAGCCAGCTTGATTTAATAGCAAGCACACAACTTGCAGCATTATAGTTAAATCCTTTTAAAATTGATTGCTAAAAAAAATGTGAAGTTTTGACAGTTTTTGTACTGCATACTTCATTGTTTTCTTTGCCTGTTAAACTTGAGCCACAGGTAACCTTTTCCCTTTGAGGCAAATTCAATGTAGGAAGAGCTTAATGATTTTTTAGTTAACCTCTGCTAGTAGGATTCACTCTGGCCTGGAATGCAGTTGCATAGGAAGGATATTCCTGAATAATGTATTTTCATCTGTAAAAGTTGCAAAGTGAAATGTTGCCAAAGTGAAATAGGTACACAGACCTTAGCAGTGAAGAAATTCTTAAACACAATTTTCAGAAAAAATAGGTGCAGGGGAGAACTGATGCATGTAAATCTAGAATGATAGCTAATGAAATGGTGAGAGAGCAGAAGGGAAAAGGCCATTGAGTCATTCAGCCAATATTTAACACAGATATAACCCTTTACCTAAAGAGCTGAAATTTTGTCCAGCAGCTTCCTCACTGTACTTATCAATTCCTCCAGACAGAGGGCTTCCTCCCAGGGCCACACCAATCTCTGAGACAAGGCTCACATTTTGGAAACAAGGGAATGGGAGGGACAGAGACACTTCTGAGGCTTCAGCTTGTTGTGGGCTCTGAATATGACCAGGATGTGTAATCATGGGATACAAACAGGAAAGTTCCTAGAAAGCCCAGAGCACAAGCATAATTAAGGATTTGTTTGGGGCACGATTGTAACCCCCAAAGAGTGGATTTCACAGTGAATAACTCTCTTTGTACAGACTAGGTAATTTTTTCAGTACAAGTGCTACACATTTCTCATAGGTTAAAGCAACTCACTTTACCTAATAGAAGCTGCTTGTCTTTCCAGGTCAGCTGGGATATTGCTTTCAAAAAAAATAGGGATTTAGAGTGTGAGGATTTCCTGTCAATATGCTGGAAAATGTAGCTGGTTTAGATTGCATCTGGACTGGTGCTGATTAGTCTTAGATTATCTTTAAAGAAGGCTTCATGATCTTGATCTTCTTAGCTCTTTCAGACTGATTCTCAATGCAACTTAGCTCTGACCACAATATTCCTATATTTTCTTCAAGAGTTTCTTGACTCAACTCGTTTAAGATCGTCATCTAAAGTGGTTCTCAGGCTGTGCTTGGTACAAGTATTTTATCTACATAATGCACTGAATTTGTAGAGCAGAAAGAATTGCACTCCAAGTAAAAAAGAGGGGGAAAATTAAAAGCAACCCCAAATTTCCCTCTTCAACATTGAAAGTATGCACCATTTCTTTAGGTGTGCCAGAATTTGAGTAGGTTACTAACTGAAAACAGATCACAGACAGGGAAAATATTTCTCTTTGCTTTTATTATAATAGCTTCATAAGAGCTAAACAGCAGCTGTAAGTATACTGCTTACTTATTTAAATCTCCATTAAGCATCGGTAATGTTTTTCTGCTGCTACACCTAGATGATTGTGAAAAAAAGTTCTCTAGGTAATTGTGACTATATTGCAGCATTCTCTATATCATAAGGTAAAATATGGTGATTGGTAAATTAATGACAGGGTTTGCATAACACAGAAATTGATGCTCTTACAGCCTCATTCAGCCTTATATTTTTACTGTAAAGATTTTCCTGTCCTACCTTAAACAGACAAAAAGCAATATCTATACTGACAAGGAATTGAACTGAATCTGTTCTTTTACTTGTCACAATATATTGTTGATTTGAGCAATAATCTCCTGACCTCAATTATGCCCGAGTGATGACCTTCTCATTACTGCCATGTGAGGTGGCTAGAAACCTTAGTAGCAGATCACTTAATACATACTCAGCAAATCATACTTCTTTCAGCAAATCATACCTCTTTCAGCACACATCCTATGTGTTTAAGTGACAGATAGAACCTTTGAAGTAGATAATGATATAGCACCAAATGTGCTCTTGGTTTGAGGGCCAGGAAGCCAGTTGTGATGGGCAGCAATTTATTTGACTTATTATTCTTCAATATATTCTCTTTTGTTCTTCTTTAAAAATATCACTTTCTGTGATGCATAAGCATATTTGTCTGTTCATCCCTCCTAGTAAAGGATCACTGCTGAATTTAAGATATTACCTCCTTCTTTTTTTTTTTTTAATTTCTGTAAGCCTCTTCCTAATCCATTCTCTCCTCTCAATTAAGAGTCCAATCTGCACTCTATTTTAACCATAATAGGTTAGGCATTCAGCAAGATTAATTATTAACAAGACTTGGTTATAGAAGATGAATATGCTGGGTTTATTTGCCATTTGCACACATTCTTCTTCCTCCTCTTTTAGCCATGTGACAGATGGGACACTAATAATGCAAATTCTCCATAAACAACTCTTAAAATGCAAGGTATTCTTGTTTAAAAAATCAGACATTTATGATAGGAACATAATATGAATTATTTCCAACTTAAATATAGTAGATCATTTCCTAGCAGAAAATGTATGAGAGAACCTTACTCCTAGATCCATCCTTTTAAAGTTTATTTTAAACAGTCCAACTCAGCAAGGTAGGGTTTAAAAAATAAAAGCAAAGCAAACCAAATGAAATAAAATAAGTAACATAAAATAACCACAAGCACAAAAAAAACTTTTAAAGGAAGAATTAGTCTAAAACTTATAAGAAAACTTGTGGAAACTGCCAGTGTGAATTCAGGGAAAGAAGATCTACCTGGACTTGCACAAAAGAGTAAAAAGGCAGCAGTTATGCAATTCTTCAAACTCTATCTTTCCAACATGAACTGCAACCTTGTGGACATCATTTATAAGAAAGTGAAAAGGTGTTTTCTAAGACAGTTCAGCCACTGACTTCTGGTATAACAAGTTCTGACTAAGTAGTAGGTTTAATATTTCAGGAGTGCACAAGGTGGCAATGTGAAGTTCTTATCAGAACATTATTAGAACGTTAACCAGTTGTAATTGATCTAGAAGTGAGAGCATTGAGTATTTTTTTTATTCCCTATGCTGGAAAATCTGACACAAGTCAGTAATTTGAAAATGAAAAGAACAAAACCAACCCAAACCCAAATACTTACGGCTTGAAAATATTTTAACTATCAGGCAAAAATTATACAAATAACTTTAGCCAAAACCAGTGATATTTTGGAGGGAGTTGTCAATTTATTGTAAACATTTTTTTTTAAAGCAATTGTAAATCAGTCCAATGATGACATGTGGTACAATGCAAAATATATATTGATAATAAAACATCACATTGCTGACTCAAATTAGCACAAACTCGAGATTTGATCGAATGTGATATGAGGCCATATCACATTCTAGTTCTCTAATCCATTAGGTGAAATAGACCACCGTGCAATCTTGACAAGTCCTGGCTTAATAATAGTGCTTACAACAGATCCATACCACACTCTGTAATGCTAAATTCCTCTGTAAGGAATCTGTCAGGAGACAGGCTGATGTTACAGCAGCCTGGCTATGTGCAGTTAATAGTTCAGGGCAAACCTCCGGGGAAGCTTGTTTTAGTATCAACATCTTAATAGAGCATGACCTTGAGCAGAGAGGCAGGTAATTTGTGAGAGACTTTGGGTGCGAATGCTTGCTCAGCAATACTTTGAAAAGATCCATCCGTGCAGGTCACACTATGCTTGAAAGCTGCAGAGGAATAAGGTGCCTATATTCCAGCAGTAATGTCCTTATGTTCCAACTCAAATAATAGAAAAACTGTAGAGTGTGCTGCTATTTTTGCCATTCAGGATTTTTCAGATTATTCTTGACTATAATCTTCAATTCATATAAATCCTACAGTTTCACAAGGAAGCCCTAATTTTTTGCTCAAATTTTTGTTGTTTTCTGTAATGGACAAACATTAATCTCCAATGGTATGCCTGTTGGATTTTGGTTATGTTCCCAGGAATATAATTATAAATTTTGTAAATTGAAATTTACAAAAGCTGAAGAGTCAGCAATTTGCTATATAAGATCTGTCTTTTTAAAATTCAATAAGGCTTTATCAGCCACTGAGAAGAGATTTCAAGCACTTGAGCAAGATCTGCTGTCTTTGCTGTAAAATTTTAGTTTTTTGAGGTACTCTAAGCTGTAATTGGGGAAATTTATGAGCTTCTCCAATAAAACATTAACTGTGGTCTCCTTCCATAAAATTTCCTAGAAATGCCATAAAGCCTGTTTGTTAAAATCCGCTGTACTCTTTCAAACCACACTCAAAGTATCTACTGTATGAATTATTAGTCTGCCCAGAACTAGCCTTCAAAATTTTAAATAGCTGTTCTTCGCCTGCTACATATGTTCAACTGTAGAAAAATTTGTAATAAATATATTTAAGAATTGAAATTAATACTAATTACCCACTATCTAACCCTTTTTTCTATCCACTTCCTTAAAAATGGTAGAAGTCTGAATCCTCGGTTCTACACACTGAAATTATTTTTGCTTAACAGTGGTCATACTCTTGTTGTAAAAATATATACAATTGGCAAAATTAGCTAGTGTGAAATATTGTTGGTGTAATCAAGCTGATGTGTTTTTTAAGTGTGGTGAGCTTTATCAATATACTATACAAGAGGTAAAAGAGGTAACTACTACTATCCTGGTCATTTGCAATTTAAGGATGTGGGCTACCATATTCTTGATGTGAACTACTGCTTAAGTCTAACTTTCATGTAAAGCCATATCTCATATTCTGTTGTAACATCTAGTCCATGTTTAGCCCAGCCAAGTGCTTCCTATGACAGATTATTATTGAAGCTCAAGTTCGAAAGGGAAATATTAAATCCCAATTACCTAGCTAAGATTTTCCTTCCTGAAGGGAAGGTCTGCACAGCGCTCAGAGTAAGCTGCAACAGAGTCATATATCTCCATGTTGTGCTTGGTTCCCAGCAACATTAGGTTGCCCTTGCCACCTGCACAAGCTGTAGTGTGTCACTACCATTAGGTTCTTCACCATCCTGTGTAACACCATCTTGGTCCCTCTGTTCTGGGCTTTGAAAGGACTTCTACAAAACAACTAGAGGAGCAGAAACTACCTGCATTCAAGATTCAGATATTTTTGTGACTATTATGTCCCCTAAAATGATGACAATAAAATAAAATAATACACGAAACTATTTGACAGAATTCATACTCTTTTCTATGACGCTGCTGAAAATATTGTAAATATATTACAAAATGACAAGATGTTGTCATTAGAATTTTCATTTATGTAAGGAGCACTTTTTTTAACTGTCCAACTCTATTAGTTTGCCATGAAAGATCAATATTGTCAATAACGAGGCAGCTGCAAATTTCCAAGGAATAAATCTTTTAACAGTTTACTCTTTCCTTGAGATGGTATTACTGTTAATTTTGTTTTCTTTAAATTAAAGTTCCTGTATGTTCATTAATCATTAAACCAATTACACTGTTTTAATAGATGGATTTGGAAGTTTATTCTGTGCCCCCACACCTGTATAGTTTTCCAGAGGCAATTCTTGTTTCTTTCTGTGTTGTATGACATTGGTTTCTCTTGAAGGTCAGAGAGCATGTTTATATTATCCACATGAAGCTTCTGGGAATAGCAACAAACATTTTACACATGGATGAAAGACCCATCAGGAAGATTTGAGATTAAGACAGAGTGTCATTTCATTGCTCTATAAAAGCCTCATGCTCTATAAAAGCCTCGTGCACCCATGTCACAAGTTCTATACGCAGTTCTGGTCTGAATGATAGGCAATGTAGCAAAAAAATTAGAGGAGGGTCATGAAGACAATTAAGGAGTGAAGAAGCATTATTACATAGAGATTCCCAAATTACTGGAATTAATGTCATTGAGACTTATAAAAATCAAGAAAATGGTGATTTAGATGAAACCAGAAAAAATGTGCACCAAATTAGATATAGCAGACATTCAATAAAATCCATAAGAGTTACTATTCAAGCAGTTAAAAGGAATTATTTACAGATCAGGTAGTGAACTCCTAGAACTTACTGCTACAAGGCACTTGTGGAAAGCAGGCACAGTAACAGCAGACTGAAAAAGGCAAAAGCATTGTCCATAGCTCTATATGTAATGAATAAAAGGAATAGACTAATATTTACTCTCTGACATCTCTAATTTAATAATTGTGGAAGAGGGGTGAACCAAAGAAGCTGACAAGACCTGAGTATTTTCCCTAACATGCACATTTCATATGTCCTCATCGTGGCTTTTCTTGTAATACAAAATGGTGAGTTAAAATTGAAAATTTAGGGCTGCTGTAAATTGATGTAAAGCAGCTTAGATTGCCTTCACCAACTGATAAAATGGTAATTCATCATTTCAGCTAAGCCTGCTCCCTCTCTTGGGCTATCACAAAAGTTTTATGAAGCTTGTTTTTTTTTTAAAAAATAAAATCTATATAAAGAGCTAGGAGAACAGAGACTTGATTTGCTAATTTAAAAGGATATCTACAAAACAAAGATAATTTTTACATGATGTCTAGCATCTAGTATACAGCTTAGATTTCAAGCTAGAGGTTGTTTTCTGGTGTCTGTTTTCAGTTTTTGTTTGTTTGTAGTTTTTTGCTTTTGTTTTTCTGTTTTGTTTTTTTTCCTTGTCTTCTGTGTCTTTAACTAAAGAATCTTGGATTGAATTCCTCCATAGGCTGATTTTTTTTCCCTATAAACCATGACCCTTCTTGTGGAAATCAAAACAAAAAGAAGACTGAAAATAACTGGTGTTTTGTGAAGTTGAGACAAGGGTGAAGGGTCCATCTCAGAATATCCTCCAGTACTCTCTTTTGAATGTAGCCAATTTTAATGAAGGTTGAATCTGGGCTTGCTACTGATGTGATTTAAAATTTGTTGTGTGCTCTCAGGGGGAGAGCATTTATGCTCATAAGAGCATAAATGAACCCAGAGATACTCAGGATGTTTTTTTAAGATGTCCTTGCCTTCCATTTGTGGAGTTCCTACTGCCCAGAAAGAAAAACCAGAAAAAACAAGACTATCTTGTCTTCATAGGCTTGAAAAATACCTTTTCATCACATCGTGCATAAGTAGCCATAACACTACTTGTGCAAAGGAAGACTAGAAATACTGCTGAATGATGCAGTTTGCAAAGCTCAGTTTTCTCTGTAAGTCTTAAATAGTAACACCTCCTGCATGCTGCTCTTGAAATATTGACCATCAGGCACTGATCCTAATTTTCTATCTAATCAGGGTACAGAAACCATGTCTATAGCAAGTCATCTGTCACAGAGTTCCATTAACAGATTTCGAATATTGGCCAGCAGGGAAAGTATTCACTTTCTTGAGATTAACAATCTGTAAGATAATATACAATATGTGTACAATTGTCATTAATGGAAGATTGATGAGGATAAACCTTATTTGGAAAGAAGTTACTGGTTTGCAAACACTTCATAAATAAAAGACAAGCCTAACTCAATGAACAGTTCCTAATGAGTATTTCAAACTCAACTGATGCCAAGAATTAAAGTAACGTCTACTGTGAAGTAATAATATTGTTTTAGCTGTATGGTTTAAAGTTGTAACAACCACCTTGCGATCTTAGCTGAATAAACTCTCCTTACTAAATAAACACTGTTCAATGATTTTATAGGTCATATTGTCTGATTTCAGAACATGGACAATCAAAAGTGTGCAGAGCAGGTATCAGGTCTTTTATTACAGATCAATGTAGGTCTAAGAAACATAGATGCAAAATTTCCATATGTATCAAGATATTTATATTATTTTTCAAGATGAACTTTGCTGATAAATAAGGAAATGCACTCAATTATTATTATTAAAAAGTGGTTTTTTAAAAATTACTAATTTTAACACTGTAATAGGATATGTGCTTGTTCTACTGAAACCAGAATTATTTTAACATCCATTTCATTGTTTCTTCACTTAATTGTTAATGTGTTGACAAATTTCAGTAATTCATCTTTTGCATGTATTTATGTGATTGGAACTTCTTTAGTAGTGAAATAGATACTTACTCAATTCACTTGCCTTCTATTATAAATCTCTGGAGATACACTGTTGAGATCCCCTGTCAGTCATCTCTTCTTGAGGCTGAACAGGCCCAGCTTCCTCAGCCTTTCCTTGTAAGAGAGGTGCTCCAGTCCCTTCATCACCCCTGTTGCCCTTCACTGGACCCACTCTGGTAGCTCCATGTCTCTCTTGTACTGAGGAGCCCAGAACTGGACACAGCACTCCAGATGCAGCCTCATTAGGGTTCACTAGAGGGGCAGGATCACCTCCCTCAACCTGCTGGCAGTGCTCTTCCTAATGCCGCCCAGGATACCCCATCATTCCCCACAACTGGTAGGACAGAAGAGAACACAACTTATGCTCCAGATCCCTTGATCAGTTTTTCCAGGGCTCTGAAGTCGATTGTTGCTCATCTTGTGTAAAAATATAGGTAGACCTTCAACAATGTATACGTGGAGACTCATTAGGATTGTCTGTAATTGGTATCCTGTCACCTGTGTACATACAAAGACCAAAAATGTGATCATCATCATCTTAGCCTAATTAATTATTATGAAAGATGGTATATGTCAAATGACAAGACTGTAGAGGGGGAGATTTGGGTTACCTAAATATCTTCACATGGCTTTTCATCTTTGCAGAAGGTTAAGTCCTTCATCTTATGAGATGTTTATGTAGTCTTGGGCAGGATGAGCTCATTAGCCTTCTGGCAGTCATCCTAGGAGAAGGACAACTCTAATTCCAAACCCGGGCAGATGGAGCTCGCTTAGCCCCGTAAGGCCATCCATCTAAGAGAAGGTCACTCTAATCAAACCTACGTCCTGAGGACCTCGCTGCCACCGTCCAAGCTTGCTCGGCCCTGGCAGATGAACCTTAGGATTAAAGGGTGGGTTCAGTTCCGCGCATACTGCATCTCACCTAAAAAATCCACTGCGCAGGCTTGAAGGCTTTACCCACATGCAAAAAGTCCTGCAGCGACGGGCGAGGGTCGAAACGGTAGGTGAAAGGTGCTTTTGCAACCGGTCATGCCTTTCTCGTATTGGCCTTTTTAGCCACCAACGCGCTTGCAAGAAACGTGGGTAGAGCCCTTCCCAAATCTTCGTTCGCGAAGCCTAGCCATGATGATGGATGTAGTGATCACACACTGGGTCTTAACTGCACTAGAACTTCGTATACATAGTACCCCACTTTTATTAATAGTTTAGTAATTGTTATACTTTGATATCGTACAGATCACAATATTTTTCTTTCACCATTTCCTTACTTCTGATCTAGCTTTACATGCCTCCATTATTCCCACTGCCTCGATTTTTCATAAAAACCTATGTTACAGGATTTATCACTGTCATGTTTTGAAGTCCCAAAATCCAATTCCTGATTCTTAGCCCCCCTCCCACATCTCAACCCAGTGTGAGATGGGTTTTCCAGACACCACACAAGACTCAAAATGGGGGAAAAGGTACATATATTACAGTGACTGTACACATAAATAAATAGCATAATACATTACATGCAATCTTAACTCTATCTCTACCATGACAATAATATTTACAATGGGCCAAATCTCTTCTCCCTTCCAAATAAAAGTCCAGGAGGGAAGAAGAAGAAAAGACCCCTTCCAGTCTCTGAGCAGCAGGCCTCTCTAGGGCAGTAGGCTCTCTGTGTCTTTCATGAAGCAGCAGTTGTTGGATCTTTGCCAACACACACGAGGGAGGCCTCCAAGCCTCTCTCGGCCCCCCAACGCAAACAAAGGGTCTTTCCGTGGGCTGCGTTATCCCAGACAAAGGTTGCTCCACCACGGTCATATCGACGAAGTGCAGAAGCCTTCGTGACGGTCTGGTATCTTCAGGGGGATCCAAGCCCCTTTACAGAGCTTCTGTGCTCTGCCTCAAGATGGCTGCCAGCTTCTCTGAAGCTTAGCAGCAGTGTGGGGGGGTGAAGGTCACCCCACACACACACATTCCTTTGGCCGTCCTGGCTGAGCTCTCAGGATAGTCTGAGCTTTTTAGCTCCTCTCTGCAGTGCATACTGCACTCCAAGACTCTTTCAAGTGAGTCTGATCATCCTCCTCTCTCTCGGAGGAGTCTCCAGGGAGTTTGGGGAGTTTTGATTGTTCAGTTCTTACCCAAACTCTCTCTCTGTCTCACTCCATCAGAGATCTCTGTGTCTTCCTGCTCGGCAGCTCTGCTGCTTCTTCTTATCTGCTTGGCTCTTTGCCACTGCTCCCGGACGCTGCTGTCTCTGCTGCTGCTCCGTCTGCCCACTCACGGTGGAGAAAACTCCTTCAGCTTCTCAAGTCACAGACCTCAGTCCAGTCTAACACTGTTTCCAAGTTTCTATGACCCCAGCTGGGGGCTGGGGGGCCGAGGCTGGGCCGAGGCCCCCCAGAGGGGCTTCGAGCCCCTTCCTCGTGGCTTACAACATGGCCACCTCTTCTTCTAACAACAAGTACAACTACTTCTTTTCCAGTCCAGTGATATGTTTATATTTTGCAGGAGCACTGATTGGGTCAAACCCCAAGGGTCACCACCCCCTGGGGGTTACCACTTTCTTAGCTTCGGGGGAAAACCTGGTTCAAACCACTACAATCACAAATAGGGTATGACTGTTTAAGCCATGTTGCTCTTAATAGAAGATCCATTCAATCTTTTTTGTGTAATCTCCTGATTATATTATTTGTATAATCTTCCTGATTTCTTCTGCCATAACTTCAAGTTATGAAAAGAGTTTTAAAACACTTTGGTACTGACTGTATCTATAGTGTGAAAACTCCAGCCTTTTGATGCAGCTATTAGGACTTAAATTTAGTTTGTGTATCATCTTTTGTAAGAACATTGCAAACATGTTCTGACAGAGAATGAAACAGCTAATTCTTTTTTGAGGTTTTGCATCTGTGTGTATATATGAGTGATGAAAGAGAGAGAAACTAATCTTGGGACACACCAATAACAAAACATCTCAGGTTTCAATCCAATCATATATCTATGCTTCAGTTTACAAACTGAACTATCCCAGTTACAATTCTACATAACTTTTTCCCTCAACTGACACCATAGTTTCCAGATATTGAAATTATACCTACAAAAATACATCTGATTGAAGAATTATAAAGAAAGTCTGAAACTTCACTCACTCTTTATTGAACATTTATATTAGCCTAGATACCACTCTTTCTGCGTTACACTTTTAATACGCATCATATTTCTGTTACTGAAGTATTGCAGGGCACAATGACATTGCAGCTGGCTCCCCTATTGCTGGAGGGATCCCAAAGTAATGGTAAGAGGAAAAATGAAGAAATTAGTATTTCAATATTACATTGGTAGTCTCTGGAGGTTTTTTGCACTTCCTCCTCCACCTTCCCCAAGTGTCTAAAACTGTTTTGTCAAGATAAGTCTCTGCCTTAGAAAACAGCTCATTGCTACTGAGATGTAATGTGAAGTTTCCTCTGAGACCAAATCCATTTTCTGCAATTAGTGGAGCTGATAAGTGTTAACCTACATAGTGAAGGGAAAAAAAAATCATATACCCTCTCCATCCCAAAACCCACCATTTGTAATTGTTCTATAGGGATGGTAGATTTTCCTCTAAAAGATGATGAAAATGAAGTAGGAAAATTAAAATTTGCCTTCTCCTTTACATTTTATTATGAACATTTTAAAGCTTTGTTAAAAAACGTTATGAAGAAATCACTGTCAACTATTAGGCTTGTGCTACACAAGTCTTTTTATTTTTATATTCAAAACACATTGTTTTCATGAAGTAACCAGAATTTACGGCTTAGATAGTCACAATCTCAAAATAAGTAATTAATTTGCTCAGCATATTTTACTCCTGAGGTAGGGGTAGGGAGGTATTTTCGCTACCAGATTTTAGTATGAATCAAATAGACCTGGATCCCACTAAAGTAAAAGCAAACAACAACATGTGACAAGAAGAAATCTTTAGAAGGAGAGAACCAGATGGATTTTCTACTGTCCAATTATCTTAACAGGTACCCCATTAGTATTTTATATCGTTTATATATAATGTACTCTTACTATATATAGACTGAAATTCCAAATACTTAGAAGCATTGAAAGGCTGAGACAGTTGGGGCTGTTCAGCCTGGAGAGGAGAAAGCTCCAGGGATATCTTATTGCAGACTTCCAGTATGCAAAGGGACCATATAAGAAAGATGAGGATAGACTTTTTAACAAGGTCTGTTGTGGTAGGACAAGGGTATATATTGTTTATATAAGTTTATACTGAAAGATGGTAGATTTAGATTAGATATAAGGAAGAAGTTTTTTTACAATGAGAATGGCAAAACACTGGAAGAGATTACCCAGAGAGGTGGTACATGCCCTACCCCTGGAAACATTCCAGGTTAGGCTGGACAGGGCTCTGAGAAACCTGATCTAGTGGACAATGACCCCATTCGTTGCAGGGGAGGTTGGACTAAGTGACCTTTAAAGGTCTGTAGTGGTTCAACCTCAACCAGCGACCAAGCACCACACAGACACTTGCTCTCTCCCCCATCAGGGGGATCGGGGGGAGAATTGGAAGGGTAAAGGCCAGAAAAGTCATGGGTTGAGATAAAAACAGTTCAGTAGGGAAAGCAAAAGCTGCTCTCACAAGCAAGCAAAACAAGGAATTAATTCACTGCTTCCCATGGGTGGGCTGGTGTTCAGCCATTCCCAGGAAAGCAGGACCCCATCACATGTAATAGTTACTTGGGAAGACAAATTCCAGCACTCCAGATGTCCCCCCTTTCCTCCTTATTCCCCCCACTTTATATAGTGAGTACGATATCATATTGTCTAGAATATCCCTTTAGTCAGTTGGGGTCACTAACCCAGCTGCGTTTCCTCCCAGCCTCCCATGCACTCCCAGCTTCCTCACCAGCATGGCAGTGCAAAAAGCAGAAGAGGCCTTGGCTCTGTGTAAGTCCCGCTCAACAATAACAAAAACAACTCTATATTATTAACCCTGTGTTGTGCGTAAATCTAAATCACAGCCCCATACCAACCACTATGAAGAAAACTAACTCTACACAAGCCAAAACCAGCACAAAGTGCCTTCCAAAACAAACCATTTTATGATTCTATGATTCTATTAATGTATAAATACAATCACTGCATGTGACTTCACTATTTAAATTTCCCCAAGTCATTGTTCAAATACTTTTGAGACTCTGCTAGATGATTGTCTCCATTATTGTTGTGTCAAAACGATTTCGCTTTATATCACAAGCTATAGTGCTCTTGGTTTTTTATGACTGTCTGAAGAATAACAGAATCAGTTACAGTTGATTTCCTTTCTTCTAGTATTCTGTTGTTTTTTATGGCAAATGACTTCAAATCACTATGATACTACTTCCTATAACAGGCAGATGTATGTATCATTCTTTCTTCATCAAAGGTATACACTTTTTTCAATGGGAGTGTCAATGATCACCAGATACTTTTTATATTGTTATTATTTTATTCTTATTTTATCTTCAATGGTTTTACAGGTAACCAGTATTTGGCATTAATATTTTGCTATAGAAATTTTCTTTGAAGACTTTTTTCACAAATTTTTTCTACTGAACAAAATGTTCACAAATAACAACTATACCTATCTGGAATCACTCTGCACTTTCACAGAAGGTACTTCTGTGCACTCTACCTTTAAAACTTCATTTTTAACTGAAGTGTTGGATTGGGAAAGAAGATAATGTGTAAAACCTTTATTTCACTTGCAACTATTTAAAGACATCCTGAATAAACTGTTTCATTTTACATGTTATTATATTGATTATATCATAGCTAGAAAAACATATCCAATAACAATAAGCTACAAACCTAAAAGATCTTCCAGAAGGTACTTTCTGACAGAGTAAAAAAAAAAAAAAGGATAAAGTCCCCTTTTCCAGATTGTCTTAAACATCCCAGTCTGGGAGTCTAAACTATCTATGCCAGCAATACATAATCATCTATTAGATTTGGCCTGTGTTTTTGATGTAAATAATATGTCTTGATAGCTTTCTTACTGTTTATTTACATTTGAAGCCAGTACAAAGCATTTCCATATCTCTTCTTATTTTACAAGACCTTTACGTGTTCTTTTTACGAGTATACTTTTCTGTAATAGCTGTGGAACTGTCATCCTTAAAGGAGATCTCACCTAACAGAGGATTCCCTTTTAAGTGCCTTGCAGAACTAGAAACACGACTATCACATGTCTACTTGCTTAAGGTTTAATTACTTTTTTGGGGCCCTTTGATTAAAAACGCACCTCTCTGTTGTTGCACTTATCTAGTGTGCACTAAATTTCATTTTACCAAATACAGTTGCAAATTCAAGCTCTACCTGCACCAAGTGGGAAAAAATTCCACAGAAAGTGCTACAGAACTCACAAGTATCATAGAGTTGCCTTCCACATATTAACAAGCATTGCTAGAAGAGATGCTGTAAAGAAGTTCTGATTTTCTCCAGTTGATCTCTGTATTTAGAAAAAAAAATCAGATCCAATAAACCTTTAATTGTTTCAGTATTTCCTTATCCTATTCTTCCTATCTGTGGTTTTAAATGATCTTTCCACACTAAGTACTTACAAAGGGTTCATTTCACTCCCTTTGTTGGTCTGATTAGCTCCCCATAGGGGCATAGAGTTCAGTGCACAGCCCAGACTTTGATGGGAAAACTCCTCCACTCTTGGAAACAGTCACACCACCACCACACACTCCCCAGAACAGTGCCATCATCTCTTACATCCTCTTTCCTCCTCACCATTTACTCCAAACTTGGCAGGTATGAGACCGTGTCTTTGAAAACCATGACTCCCTATCAAATAGTTTTGTGCAGTCTGGTGCACTATCTGATTCCCTGAGGTTTAATAACCTACAACTTGCCTATATCTTGATGACTTATCTTTTTTTTTCTTCTTCCTAGGTGGCTAAAAATTCATCATCATCATGGCTAGGCTTCGCGAACGAAGATTTGGGAAGGGCTCTACCCATTTTTCATGCAAGCGCGTTGGTGGCTAAAAAGGCCAATACGAGATAGACACGTCCGGTTGCAAAAGACACAGCAGAAAGACTCCTTAGATGGTATATTCTGCAAGGCTCGATTCTTTCTGCGTTGTCTTTTCTCCTCAAGAGTGATCCTGCGTGCCTTCTCAAAAGCATCAGCAGCGTTATAAATGGTCTGTCTCCAGGCCTCCCGATTGGAGGCCAGAGTAGACCAGTTATGGTGATCAATATGCCCGAGGCTGAGTTGTTGCTTCAGGGAGTCCTTGTATCTTTTCTTCGGAGCTCCTCTCTTGCGGCAGCCGGAGGCAAGTTCACCATAAAGCAGGATCTTAGGGAGGCGGTGGTCCTTCATCCTGGAGACGTGCCCTGCCCATCGCAGCTGTGTTCTCAGTAACATGGTCTCAATACTTGTGATTGCTGCCTGTTCAAGAACAGATGTATTGGTCAAGTACCAAGATCAGTGTTTACAGAGCCATAGTGCTGTCTACTCTTTTATATGGTTCCGAATCATGGGTCATCTACCGCCACCACCTGCGTCTCCTAGAACGCTTCCATCAACGCTGCCTCCGTACAATCCTGAGGTGGCTAAAAATACCTCTTCATTAAACATCAAACCTACTGTGTCAGCATCTATGAAGAGCAAAAAAGACAGATTTCCCTCAGGAAAAGTTGCAGGTAAATTTCCAAAGTTTGTTTAGATTTTTAGAACAAAACAAAGCAGAAAATAATAACTCAACCACCTCTATGAGTAACACTGAAGTATATAGTCATAATTACTGAGGAAGTGTTTAATTACTGCTTTCCTTTTTCCTCTTTCTTTTTCTCCATCTTCTGGAACTATCAAATTGTATTTGTGAAATGAAAATTAAATCAGTTGAAAAAAAATTTTCTACAATGTGATTTGATGAAATAAGAGAGGAAACAACAGAAATATATTGGAGAAGAGAAAAAGATGTCTTAAATACATTATAGATTGTTATTATAGAAGTATGTTGCCTGAAATGAGACTGGTATGTTTGAGGTTGGAACTTCATAAAGTCACAGAATCAAATTTCAAAGTTTTCAAAACTTTTACTTCTTTGCACTATGAAGAGGATGGTGAACAAAACCAAAAATAATACACAGGTATAATTGGCTTGTCTCAGTAATTTAAAAGCAGAGGTAAAACTGCTCTTGTTTCTCAAGTTATAATGAATCTTAATCTCTAATTCCTGTGAAATACAGAAGGAAGAACAAGCTGTAGATAATCTTAAAGTAAATCTTTTTGTAGGGTCATCTCCACATCTAACATGGTTGGGATAATTAATGATAGTGCTGAGGTCCTTTGCGAGTTGGAAATAAATCTTTGGTATTATTAATAACCTGGAAAAGGTGAAAAAGAATGAGCAACCATTGTTTGCACCCCCTGGAATGCAGCATGTCCTTTGCAGTCTTTTGCTCTGTAATACTCTAGATAGCAAATGTGTCACTTCGCTGACCTGAAACCATACAAAATGTGCCTAAAATGCCACAAACTTCTCATCAATCTAAGATTTCTACATAAGCCTATTACTGCATTGTCTGACTGTGTTATAATTCTACATCTTCTATTCCCACTGAAGTCATATTAAAAGGACAGGAACTGTTATTCCTGGCAGTGAGCAGAAGAAAATGGGCAGAGGCACCAGGAGCTGAAGAGATTTTCCCGGTGTCAACAACTCTGTGATGGGTCCAGATAGCAAACCTCCAGCTGAAGAGCCACCCTACAAAAAATTCTTACCTCATTCATTTATGTAAATGGCAAAAATTTACAATTTTTTGTTTGAAGATGAATGATGGATCAAATAAGAAAAAGAAGAAAGGAGCAGAAGAACAGCATGCTCAGAAGAAGACAGGTTTTAAAGTGTCTTTGAAGCTTGAAACAGTGGTGAAGATATGTTCTGAAGATCAGATAGAAGGTAATAAAATCACCGGTTGAAGGAAACAAATATTAAGATCACAGGGATATCACAAAAGAGGAAGACTATCAACTAAAGGGAAAAAAAAAAAGGATGGAGACCCTGAGAAAATTAGATCAGACAAGAAAGAGTAAAGAGGTTGAAGGAAAAAAGTCCTGAACCAGAATCAAATAAATAAATTGGAAAAACATTCTTGTCCACTGGGTTTTTTATCATGTCAAACTAGAAAGAATAAAGTAAGAAGAAGAGAAATTTAGGTGAAAGAAAGCCGGGAAACCTTAGAAGTTAAATTAATTTATATTAAAATATATTAAATTATCGATAATTTAGGCCTAATATCAACAAATCTCAAAAAATAGTTATAACAAGAGAAATTAAGGATTTGTGAAGGAAAACACAGTTCTATTTAATAATGCATTCATTTTCTATTTTCATGTTAAAATTCAAACCAGAAATCAATTAAAATGTGTCTTCATAGCCTGTGTATGGTATAGCAGTATTATTGACAATAGAAATTAACTTTTTGTCCATGCAGAAATGTTAGATCATAAAGTCTTCCTGGAGAAAATACAGCTATAAATAATAAACTGTCTTAGTAAATCTGAAGGCTGTAGGGACCTGCTCATATGCTTTCTCTTGGAGAGCATTTAAAAAAGGAGCGATTCTAAAAAACCACAAGAAATATTAAGCACAAGAGAAAGGGCAAAATTCAGAGATTTGTAATATTTCTGCTTTTAACACCCATCCATTCACAGTGAATATATTTGTAACATCAATAAATTCTTTTCAAACAATGTCTCTTTTATTGTCATGTCAGGATGTATTTTGTGTGGGTTGTTTTTTTTGGGTTTTTTTGTATGACAGGGATTCCTGTATCATTTGTTCCTTTTTCTTTGTAAATTTTGTTCAAACTTTATTTTTAAGATACAAACCAGCAGCATTTCCTTGCTGTTTGTGATGGTGCAGTGCTACTGCTACTATGAATTTGTGAGGTGATTGAAGACACCGCCTCATGTATTCTCCATGTAAAGGACAAAAATAATTCTCACTCAGAAGAAAAACAATTGAATCACAATATTTCATATGAGGTAAAAGGATGACAGTGTTTCTACAAGTGGAGGAAAGAGTACAACAGCCCAACATGCAAAAGAGATCTAAATTGTTTGATTCACATCCTGTTTTCTGCAGCAATACTTTTCAATAGGAGACAATGAAGTAAAGCTTACTGCTGCAACAACATTTTCTTTTCAAGTGGTGTTGGCACCAGGAGGCAGCATGCAAATACTTGATTGTGAAACTGATACTTATTGGTGACAAATGCCTAGAAAGTTTTATTTTTTAATTATTTGACTGGCTTATCAAGCACTTTGAAATTGCACTCTGTACATAAGCAAATGAGTTGGTATTTTATCATGAGCTGTCAGACTGATGCTATTTAACAATTCAAGTCTGTAAACGTTAGGCCCAGGAGCACTCCCAAGTTTTTTGCTCTGAGTTACTGCTGTGTGTGGCCTGACTATGCAGGAGAGTCCAACACAAAACAGACTCCTGTATTTTAGTTTCCAGAGACATGAATATGTAGTCATAGTGATTAGCTTGTGACCGGTTTGGATTCTTGGCAATATGAGAAATTTTTCAAATCAGTTGCAGTAGAAACCCTTCTTACTCACACAGATGTTCTGAGGTCATCTTTGCACTCCTGGGATGAATGACTTCCAGCAGTACCACTGGTTTTTCAAAACTAAGAGATATGCAAACACCTTTGAGTTGATATGTGAACCACAACAGACTTTTCTTTCTAAGCATTTGTGAATTAATTCTCAACTAATGTTTTGAAGAAGGGATATATTATAGTTTCTTTTATCCAAAAACCGTAGAATCCTGGAATGGTTGTATTTGACTGCACGAATGTACATGTAACTGCATGGAAGTCTCAGTTGCATATAAAATAAATCCCACAAGTCCTTTTTCTGATCCACTGGCTCTTTCCTGTCCAAAAGAAATGAGGAGTTAAAAGTATACTCTACAACCTGAATCTTTACTGCTTCTCAATTCTCATATGAAGTAAAGTCCTATGTGGAACACTAGTAAAATTTACTTTGTGTTTGTTTTGTACACTTTATGTGTCTAAGTTCTTGTATTGTAGACTTTCAGTCCTGGTATTGTATGTTGAATTAACTAGTTTCCCTTGACTTCAGGTAGAAATAACACAGATCTCAATTGTAGCAGTGAAAAGACAAATTCAGTAATTTAGGCACTCACAGATCAGACTTCTGAATAGCCAATTGTGCTCCTAGATGTCTAGATATGGAGTTACAGGGTAACTCCAGCCAGAAAGGTCCTCCAGAGGCTGTTAAGTCCAACCCACTCTTCAAAGCAGGTCCAATCTGAGCAGGTTTCTCAAGCCTTTTGATTACCTCAAAGGGTGGAGGCCTCTCTGAAAACCATTTTCCTTACTTTTGAATTGGGAATATCCCATGTTCAGCTTTTGTCTGCTCCCTGTCATCATTTCACTGCACCCTTCTGAGAAGAGTCCTACCCTGCTCTACTCCTCCAACCATCAACAACTTCCAGTTGTAGAAGATTCTTCACCCTAAGAGTGGTTGGGCAGTGGAACAGGCTTCCCAGGGAAGTGGTCACAGCACCAAGCCTGACAGAGTTCCAGACGTGTTTGGATGACGCTCTCAGGCATGTGGTGGGATTCTGGGGCTGTCCTGTGCAGGGCCAGAGTTTGGACTCAATGAGCCTTGTGGGTTCCTTGCAACTCAGAATATTCTATGATTCTATGACTGCGGTCAATATTTGAGTAAAATGTCCCTGTGTCACAGTCTGCCCCTCAGAACCCCCACCCCTGTGGAAAAAGACTTAGGTCCTTTTCCACAAAGCTACTTTCCAGTCAGCCAGTCTGCAGTAGGTACTGGTACATGGAGTTATTCCTCCCCAGGTGCATAACATTGCATTTACCTCTTCTGAACTATTTGATAGTCCCATCAGCCCATTTGTCCAGTCTCATTTGTCATGTCCCTCTTAATATCAACCTTATCCTCCAGCATATCAACCTCTGCCCTACATATGTGTCTGATCCTATTGTCCAGACTTAAAAAAGTCACAGTTTTGATTTCTGAGAGATATCACCAATAACCAGCTGCCAGTTGGAATTTGTAATGCTGATATTACCCTTTGATCCCAATGGGAAAGCCAATTTTTGACTCACTTCCACTTAGTTGTCCACTTACTGAGTTTCTATTTGACCAATTTAACTCTGAGGTTACTCTGGGGGAACATGTCAAAGGCCTTGATGAAACAACATCCACTGCTTGCTCCTTGTTCACAGAGCTCGTCATCTCAACAGGGAGGACAAACAGGTTGGTGAGGTACAATTTTTCTCTTAATGTAATCTTAGGGTAGACATTAAAGATAAAGCATCTACCATGTATTCCTAAAGCATTTGCATTCATTTTTGGTGAAATATGAATATTCATAATGAAAAAACTCTGGAAACCTAGAAAAAGCATCAATTACAAAAATTACAAAAAAGCAGAGAAATAAGATCTCCCTGTGGCATGAATTCAATCAGGTTGCTTTATACACAGATTATTTAACCTTTAGACTTATTAAACTAACCACTTATTTATATCAGCTTTATTAGTTCTTTTCAAGTGCCTGTTGCACTCTATGATGCATCACCATTTACACATTAAATAGAACAGTGTCTCTTTTTCTTTGGATTGTTTAATTTCTTATTCTTTCTCACTGTATCTTAAAACTACAGTATCTGAGGCAATGTTTCAGATAAGATTGAAAAGACTACGAGATAAACTAGCATTTCGTCTTTTTTTTTTGATAGTTTTGTACACAAATGAAAAACTACCTTACCCTTTTGCTTTTGTATAGGCTTTGTTATTCACCCTGTTCATAAAAATAAAATTTGGCAGAAAAATATGAAGTAACAAATGAGTAACATCTTTCATGTGGACATACTTCCAGAGGCAGTGGAAACCTCTAGTTAAGATGGAAACCAGGGGTTTTCAGAGTTTTGGAAATCCATCCAATAATCAAGTAGAAGTTCAAGACTTACAAAATGGTAATTCATTCTCATTGATAGAAACTCAGACGGTTTTTTGTTTACAAAACATTAACTAAGGAGACAGTAAAAGTGATTGATTTCCCTATACAGCATTATCTTTTATGTAAAGTTATGTTATATTCACTATTAAGCTTCTATAAATTAATTTTCTATAAGTTCTCCATTACTAATGAAAATTTGGAAATTGCATTTTCTTAAAAATGTTTTAGAATCTGTATTTTTATTCAGGGCCTACCAAATAAAATGTGAATGGGGTTTATATCAGACTCATAGAAAGTGAAATTTTTTTGGAAAATGTTGTAGGTAGGAGTCCAAGTGATGTACTGTACAAAGGTTTGGTCTTTCTTGGAAAAGTAGGAAGATGTATTTAATTTTACAACACTAAAATACAAAGAGGCGCTATTTACAAACACAGAAAATAAGGAGGATCCAAATTATGCCACCAAGTCTCTTTAGAAGCCTTTTTCCTTCTCCTAGAGAGAGGACATTAACTAAATGTGATTTTCCTGTTTATGGTGGGTTAGTCCTGGTGAAGGGCCAAATATCTACCCAGCTGCACGCTCCCCCTCCTCAGTGGGACAAGGGGACAAACCCAGGAAGATTGCTCAGCAGTTATGTTGTGGGCCAAACAATAATTTATTGCCAATTAAAATGGATTTGAGTTATGAGAAACTAAGACAAACATTAATATAATGTTTTAAAACTCATCTTCAGTTCTTCACTCCAGACTCCTCTGCCCTGCCCCTGAACAGCACAGAGAATGTGTGCGGGGGTGAGTTAACACATATTTTCTCTCTGACACTCCTTTCCTCTCACACTTTCCCCATTTCCAGTGTGGTTTCTCCCACCAGCTGAAGTCCTTCAGGAAAAAAAAATCTCTTCCAGCATGGGCTCTACCCACACTGCAGGAAATATCCATCTGCTCCAGAGTGGAGTCCCTTCATGGGCTGCAAGGAAATACCTGCTTCACCATGGTCCTCTTCACAGGCTGCAGGGAAATACTAGTTCCAGTGCCTGGAGCACCTTCTTCTCTCTGACTTTGGTGTTCACACTGTAGTTTCTCACTCTTTTTTTTTTTCCCTCCCCCTTCACCTGTCCAGCATTTTTTACCCTTTCTTAAATATGTTTTTCCAGAGAAACAGGAAAACTGTCCTGTGGTGGGCCCACTGCAGCCAATGGGAACTGGCAGTCCCTCCCCTTCTTCTCACAGAGCAGACCCCCTTCTGCAAAAGCCTTTGCCACCTACACCCAATAGAGTGGTAACTCTGTTTAACCAAGCACTGAAGTGAGATGACTTCCAGCAAGCAGAAATGGGACAGTATGAAGGCCATCTGTAGGAGTGTCATTCATGGGACTGACGTTTAACTGTAGCTAACTTAATAGCTGTAGGAATCCCACCTTGCCACCTGACCTGGCAAGTCTGTCACTTATCACACTGCTTAGAGTGGAAATTACTGCAGGATTATCCAGATCTGGAACAGCTAGATTTTTTTTCCTCAGTATTTAGATTCTAAGAGATTCAGATAGGCAGTTAGTGGTATATCAGGAGGTATCAGCCAGACAGGTGCATGTGGAAATTTCCTCAGGAACTTACCGAAATGGACCTATAGGTTCCTCCATAACCCTGTAAATCAGGCACTAAGTTCTTTAAGACATGGATAAAAAATACAACACAATAAAAAGCACTGCATTGTCTAGATAATCATGGTGGAGAGTATGCCACCTGCCAGACATTTACAGACAGTTATTTCTACTCCTTAATCATTATGGGAAGCATATATATAGCCAGTTTAAAAATCCTTACTAAATAAAACTCTATTTCCCAGTGCTTTGCCTGTTGAGAGATATTAGTTGTTTGGCTTAAATAAATAAGGTTCAAACAGAATGAGTCACTTACTGTTATAATATTGTGTGATTTAGTATGCTGATTGCTTAGCTCTACTTGCTTAGTATGAGCAGCTACATTTGTTGAAGCCTTAGGCCATAAGCTGGGGACTTTCACCTAGATAAGCTTTCAGCTGCAATAGAGTAAATTTTCTTAGCATTTTTCCTAGTAATTGGTACAGTGCTGTGTTTTGTTTTTAGTATGAGAAGAATGTTGATAACACATTGATGCTTTAGTTGTTGCTAAGCAATGTTTATTCCAAATCTAGAACTTCTTTAGTTTCCCATGTTGTGCCATGGAGCAGGTGCAGAAGTGCAAACCGAAGTTAAGGGAGGCTACAAATGTCAGCAGAAGGTGTATGAAGAGCACTTGAAGAATGGGTGGATAAATTGCAAGGGTATATTTACCCAGGGATTTCTTTGTTCTCGGTCCCTCCCTGAAGACACCCAGTTTGAGATGACCTACTGCTGTACCACATTATTAAATTATTTGTTTTTATAAAATCTGACACCAGACACTCTGCTGCAGGAAACCTAGAGTTGAACCTGAATCAAGAGGAAGCACACCTGGGAGTGTGTGTGTGAGCATGGAGTCAGAGGGGGATCCTACTGGCTTGTTAGAAGGGACTCCAGTACCAGCAGTTAAAAGTCTTAAGTGATGTGTATGCAACTCCTTGAATTATGTGATAATGTGGAGGCTGTGTCTTCTCCCTTAACATTGCCTTTCTGTATTCTTTCATTTTTTACTCTGGTATCAATAATAATACATAGGTGAAAGAAGTACAGTACATTCCAATTGAGTCTTGCATACCTGTGAAGGTAAAGTTTGCATATGTAGAGCTTCCACATTTTTTCTTCCGCAAGATAGATGGTAGATTTAAATAAAAACAGGTTAAAGATCTAAAAAAGTAAAATTAAACGGTGTTTGGAAAAAAAATCGAAGGAGACAGAGGGAAAGAAGAGAATCCTGCTGCATCTCTGAAGTAAGGTGCTTACAACTACTTTTTGTGAAGCAAATTTCACTGCAAATCAAAATCCCAGTTATTCACACTGAAGTCAAAGGAACTTTCCAGCCTTTGATTCAATGAAACACCCGGTTTCAAGTATACACTTATATTAGTTCTTGTTCAATGAAACAGATGGAGGTAAAGTTAAGTCAATGTAAGCACCATTTATACCCTACTGACTTCAGTAAGAAGTTAGTTTGGATTGGAATTGTTAGGCCTGGTGACTCACATAATTCTTCTTCATGACAGTTTATAATACTTGGAAATGTAGCACATATTCTTAATGGTATTTAGAATAACTGAAGTCAACAAAATGTTCTAAGCACACTCATCGTCTTTAGCAACTTAATATTATGCCTATAAGTAAGTACTCTCTTCGAGAGACTAGTTCACTATTAGAAAGATATGCTACAGCATCGAGTTGTTTTCAAAGATAGACTTTTTTTTTTTATAGATTTTAAAATTCAGTTTTACAGTTTATAGTCTGAAACGTACACCATTATGTAACGTTGTTTTGTGGATGGAAAATATGAGTTGTACACAAACAGTGCACTCTGCGTTTTTAGTTGCAGAGATAATATATTTATTACCATTGGGTTTACTAAACTCCACATTATATTTTAGCCTTCTAAATTCTTTCTCTTCTTATTTGACTTTGATGTTTAATGCATAATAGATACAGATGATAAAAATATGCAAACAAATCACCCCATTCTGGAATTCATATGTGATTTCACAAACGACAATTAACCTTTATGTAGATATAATGATCGTGAGTGCATTAACTGGCTTTAGCTGCCATTTCCAGCCTTACCTGGAAACCCCACTCAGGCATTCTCTGTCCTTTTTTTTCTGTGAGCTGTGTGTAAGCCTTAGAGGGGATGACCTCTTCTGATTTGGGCTACATTATAGATGTGCCTCTGCTCAGCCCTGTGCCCCATTGCCCTGATCTTCCCGGAGGGACCCCCAGACCAACCCTCACACCTCCTCTGGTTCTGCCTGGGCTCCTGGCTGAACAAATTTCAAAACAATTTCCCATCTGAGGATTCTGGTTTGACAAAAATTATATTTTCCTTGGAAACAAACTGGTTCTTCTGCATTTTTTTATGGAAACCAGGCAGGCAGAGAGGTTTCCCTTCTACCTCTTTCACGCCAGCTGGCATCATGGTGGGTGAAAGGACAGCCTGCCTATCTCACTGGACTTCATGGTTGTCATGTCTGTCCAGCTACCCTGCTTCCCACCTGGCAGACTGCTCCAATTGCCTGGCTTTCTGGCTAGTTTTCCACCCGGGTAGCCAACTTCCTGTGAAAATGTTCTTGAAACATGCTCTGTGTGGTCTCAAAACAATGATTAGGGGTTTTGCAATCAAGTTATGAAGTGAAGCAAAGTTTTGTTTCAAATGTGAAAAAGAGAAATAAAAAAATAGAAAATTGTCAACAAAACAAAAATTGCACTTTGATTGCCCTTTTAGTTTTCACAGCAGTCTCTGTACAAAGAAAAGAGACTACCATGGCAACATTACTTGTATTAGCAAATCTAAAGGACTATATAAGCCATTCTTCCTTTGCTTAGTCTATTCAGTCTCTTCTTTTTTTCCCCCCTTAAAATGAAAAAAAAAGGCTTCAAAAAGTCACTCTGAAATGTCACAAAGGTTCAGGACAATCTCTTCTAGGTTTTGAGATTTAGTGTTGTCATTAAGTGAAGTTAAGAATAGGTTTATAATATATTTAAGTAGCTTTCCGTCTGGCAGCACCAAGAAATTAGGACATTGGTTTTATTTGTTGTGTTATAGTTTATATATAGCTAAAAATAAAGCATGCACAGACAGGTACGTAGATATAATTCAGCTTAGGTAAGGGGTAAACCTCAGGGCTGATCTTCAGGCAGCTTCCAGGTCACTGGGGAGAGGGTGCTGTAGTGGAGGATCCAGATGAAGTCGCTCAGAACAATTAAGGCCTGTTAGTGAACTCAGGGCACCGAAAAATATGAGTCTCAGCCCAGAGAGCTTTCCAAAGGGCTGTTATGTTATCTTTCCTATATGCAATCTTTCCACCTGGGTCTTTGCAATATCTCAAGAGAGAGGTCCCAGCCTGGGCTGGGTCAAGGCACAGAGAAATCTGAGACTCCACAGAAGAGTGAACTCATAGAGATGTTCAGAGTAAAGTGAGAGCTGTGATGGCAACACTCCCCAAGGCAGCCTTTGCACATAGGCCTTCTGCTGGCTCTGTGGTATCTTTCATGAAATAGACCTTTGCCTGATGATAAGGGTTTGTTTTTTTCTGTGCTATATATGTGCTGTTGAAATAAAAAAATTAAAAACTTACCTAGTTTTATCAGGGGAGATGGAAATATATTTTTGGGGAGACTTTAAGTGGAGTCTACAGATAAATATACTTTCCCTTATTCTAGACTGACATGTGCCTGAATACTTGATTGTACTGGTTCTGGCTGGAACAGAGTTGATTTTCTTCATAGAGGCTTGTATGGTGCTGCATTTTGGATTTGTGGCCAAAAGAGTGTGATAACACACTCATGTTTTAACCATTGCCTCCTCTGTTTCTTACACTCCCCAGCCAGTGAGGAGGCTGGGGGGCACAAGGGCTGGGGAGGGACACAGCCAGGACTGCTGATGCCAGCTGACCAGAGGGATATCACATACCATATGGCATCATGCTCAGCATCAAAAGCTGAGGAAAGAAGGAGGAATAGGGCTGTTTGGGGGTTATGGCATAATGAAGACCTCCTTTCCCAGAAATGGCTGAATACCTGCCTGTCCTTGGGTAATGGTAGACGAATTCCTTGTTTTGTTTTGCTTGTGTGCATTGCTTCTGCTTTTTTATATTCAACTGTCTTAATGTTAACCCATGAGCTTTCTCACTTTTGCACTTCCAATTCTCTCCAGGAAAGTGAGCAAGTGGTTATGTGGGGCTAAGCTACTCCCTGGGGTTAACCCACAACATTGATGTATCCACTTGAGCAGTCATGCTTCAGTTGTTTTGCTTGTAGCCATTCTTTTTTTCTCCTAACCAAGACTTCTGGATGTCTTAACAACATGCCCCAGCACTGGCACATTTAAGATTTTGAACAACTATACAACAATACAGTCAGGGTATGGATATAAGACAAATTTATTGTATCTCTGGTATGAGATGCTGTGTTGGTAAGAGCTTTAAGACTGAATTGTCCACACACTTTCTTGAAGTATGCATATAAAAATCAAGAAACAGATTTTATATCTCCTAAGGTATGTATTATTAGAGCAGAAATTAAAATAGTGATTTCTTAAAAGACAAATCCATGATCTCATGAGTGAGACAATTAAAAAAAATATTAATTTACAAATATGCCCTCTACCTGTTATTGCCCATGCCCATTGAGATGACCCGGTCTTTTTAAATTCAATACCATAAACTTTAAGTTATAAGGAAATCCACATTTTTGTGGATTCAAGATCATATTATCAGTATTATCATTATTATTATTATTATATTTTACTTTGTTTCAATTTTTAAACTGTTCTTATTTCAACCTATGAGGATTTTTCCTTTTTTCTGATTATCCTCCCCATCTCACTGGGGAGAAAGGAGAGAGTGAGCAAGATGCTGTATGGTACTTAATTGCTGGCTGGGATTAAACCATTACTCAACTACATTAAATTAATATCTGCTTAAACCAGAATGCAGCAGCTAGGGTTGGGACAAGCAGCTTTTCTCTCTGCTGTTTAGTTGCATCCTTTCCACAAGTGTGATGTGCAATGCTTATACAGCATCTCTAAACAAACCAAACAGGTATAACATTCATCACACTTTGAATTTCAACTCCCTTTCCTTCCTTGAAAGTTTCCCAGGCATGTTCTCTACTAAGCAAAGAAGGAAGATACCAGATGGCAGTTTCAGGATGGTTTGAGTAGAAGCAGTCTCAGACAATTATCTGAGATCATGTCATTTGTCATGACTAGTTAGTCTCTGGGCCAAGCTATATAAGAACTTAAGGATGTCTCTACTGGTCCAGATCAAAAGTCCATTTAGTCCAGCGACCATCAATGAATGGGCCATGAATGCTTGGGAAGACCATTAGGGATCATAAAATGACCAGCTGATATACAGATGTTCTGAAAGTACAAATTGGGAATCCCTTTCCATATGAACATATATTCATACAAAAAGCACTTATACATACAGTGTCCTCTCAACAGTCTCAAGAAGCAAAAACAGCTGCCAGAGACTAATTTTACAGAAGTGCTTTCTTCTCACTACATTTCAAATACCAATGGTCCATTCATCGATTGGAGAAAGGGAGGAAGCTAACACAAAACTACCAGAGAATCCATCTAAAATTATAATCCCCAGAAAAGAGACTCTGCTTTCACAGCTGACCTGCTTCACAGGTATCACTCAGATTCAGCATGTAAAATTCACAATTCCCACACGTTACCAAGAATTTCTTCAATGCCTCATAGTTACCAGTAACCATTCACATACTTGAACTGAATGTATTTATGAGCTCACAGTTTACTCTACACCATTTCTCAGATCAAGGGACTTGTGCATGTCCAAATCATCTTGCATGATGAATAGATCTTCTGGTGATGGTATAAATACAAGTTGTTCTCTCTCTGTATTGACTACTCTGTACATACACAAGGAGATGGGCCCAGTCTGTGCCTAAAATCAGATTAAATGTGTCTTTAACATATATGTGATACCCCATTTTTCAGTAGTTATACTAGCCCAATTCAATGAGACACAAAGACCTAGTCTATTGTTGTCAGATAGCTCCAGTATGAATTAAATGTCTGTGTTAGGTAAATCATCTCCTCTTTAAGATACTGTTGACACTCTTGAAAAAAATACATAGTACTTTATATATTTTAAAAAATCTTGCTTTTCATTCAGGTCTGACCACAGAAACTGTGTAGGGACATTTCCATAGGACACATTCCTACTTCAGGTAATTTAATTCAGAGCTAAGAGGCTACAAAGCTGTGCTAATCAGTCAGTGTTGGAGCCATGGTATTAGAGTAAAAACTGCATTCTGAATTTTTTTCTGCTTTTGCCAGTGTGCCTTTTTTTAAGTAAACAATGCTGATAGATGAGACACTTGGTGCAATCTTCCTGTAGCCTCAGCATAGGCTGTTACCTCCAGGGAGCTAAACTTTGGGCTCCTAGTCATCTATGGAGAAAATACCTCGGAATTGTGTTTGGTAATAAATACCTGCCTGCTTCCTTATATCCCTTCTAGCAGTTGCCTCCCTCTTTTGATTGGCTGCTAAGAACCAGTCTACCCAATACTTTTCACATGTTCTGTAAGAATTCTTTTTTATTTTCATTTTCCTTCCACTCTTCTAAGTACTTTTCTCATAAAAAAGGTGGATTACTCTCATCCTTCCTGCTTGAGTATTTACTTTTGATTTTCTCAATCCAATGAAAATTAATAAGATCAAGTGAGTCAAGAGATATAAAGGGACAAGCAAACAGTTTATTTTATGGAGGAAGAAGAAGATATATGAAATACTCAGTTGGAATCTTTTCACCTGATCAGTCCAAATTCTAACAGATTAGCAGATGGCAAGAGCATCCTAAATTAGTGCAAATCTGTCCTTTGTGCTTTTAGGATCCCAGGAACACAATATTTATTCTGATGGTAAATACCTTGAAAAATTGTTGGGAAAAGAGGCAATATATTATAACTATGTTATGGAACAATACTCAAGGCACAGAAGACTATGAATTTTAGAATTCCTGGCTCTGATGAAACTTTAAAATTGAATCTCATATGACACTACGCCCTGCAGTCCTTGTCCACATTTTTTGTCCAAAAAGGACAAGAGAAAAAAGTAATTCCTAGAGATAAAAGGGAAGTAATGTTGGATTCATAAACTGGATATATGAACAGTAATTTCTATAACATTAGAATAACTTGGTTTTGTAAATTTATACTGAAAAAAATCCTGAATTATTTTAAATTTCAGTTAATTTAGAAAGAACTTTGCAATTTTGTTGCATTGTATTTTCTCTCATTTAACTTGGTCTATTGGCTTATACTCCCACACATTCAAATCCTTAGAATATGATATGTCACTTGATGAAAAACACTGGCGCAGAGCTTGTCCTGTTTCTATCTTTCCTTCAGATACGGATAGTTGGGTGACTTTGATGCTTATATAAATCCATATCTCATAAATCTTACATTTTTTTGTATCTGGAATAAAAAATGAATAAATTTTATACTAAGGATTTATTGTATTAATCTCATTTTCTCTATTCTTTCCTTTCTCATCTACAGTATCAGTACAGGGCCAAGGTAATCCAATGGAAATCATGGGAGTTACATGAATACTACACTAGAACTGGTCAGGAGAAAATAGACAGTCTTCCTCAATAAAGGAAAGTAGATTAAACTGAAGTGGAGAATTTGAATATATATCAAAGACTTATTGGAAAAAGCACTTAATGCTGTAAATCTCTACAAATAAGAAACTAGGATGGTGCAGAAATTCAAAAGTAAGGTGATACTTAAAAGACAAGTAAGCATTTTAAAGAGGTAAAGAGCACAACTTGTACTGCTAAATGCATTAATTCAGTCAAATAATTGAGTAATGCCTTGCTTGAAAAACTGGTTATTATGCACTTGCTCAATTCTGGATTTTTTAGGTTTGGGGCTTTTTTGTTGGGTGTAGTTTTGTTTTGTTCTTTGGTAGTGTTTGGTATTTAGTCTGAAACGGCTAAATAGCCTCATTGTAGCATTATTAAAAAATAAAGATATTCCAAAAGGAGAGAAATGTCATTCAGCATTTCTTTTTCTGATGTTCATGTTAGTGAAGGAGTTGTTGATGGCTTATTTAAGCAGTTATTCACAAAATGAGGTAAGGTGAAGAACATAGGATCTAACAAAGTAATGAGATGACTGCTATTAGCTAAATCTGGTGCTGTGTACAAATTCTAGTTGAAAGATCCAGCTCCCTGCTACTGCTAGAAAATTAGACAGCTGGAACAAAAAGTTGCTTTTTCCCAAGCTCACCAGAAGTATATTTTCATGGATTTTATCACCAAAATGCACAGCAATGTACAGTGAAAACACAGGAGAGACTTAGCATCTTTAAGCTGTTAGTATATGCACAGGAATTAGCAGAAAAATCTTGTATACACAGAAGCTGACCTACTTACGTTTGGCAGTCTGTGTTAAATATCAAAAAGCACATTCTGCTGAAGGTATTATATTCCTTGGGAATTAATAACACCTATTTTTCATTTATTCACCCTGAGACGGCTCTCTTCCACTGTGTTTATGTATGATACAGCAATTTTTGTAATACAAATGGTTCCTAACTATTGCAATAAGGTATACAGAAAATGGAGAGATACAGAGGAAAGACAGTAACAGAACATTGGAGAAATAGTTAAATTTTAAAATAGGATGAAGGACTGGAGGTATTCATTTTTGGGTAGTGTTTGCGAATTAAAAAAATTTCTTAGAGATTTTGTGTTGCATACAGGTTGTCATGATGATCATAGATAAACTGGTTGGCCATAAAACTGAAGGAGATAACATCAATCCCATCATTGCTGGAGACTGCTGTGACTACATATGTCTATATTTCTAGCCTACTGAATTTGGCAATGGTTCTCAGATACTAGCAGTACATCAAGGAAGAAGAGGTATGACTATAGACAATGAGAGTTATGAAAAAAGACTAGGTTATAAAAAATACAAATATAAAGTCAAAGGGTTATGAAAAAACAGCAATTGAATATTATCACTGAATATTAAACATGTCCTACACTCTGCTTTGATGGTGAGAGATAAATTTAAAAAAACATTCAAAATAAAAGAAATAAATATATTTTTTTATTTGCTTTCATTTTGGTTTCACCTAAGAATACAGTATTTATCATTCTTTCAAAGTTTGCATTTTCCTCTTATCTCTGCTCCATGTAAAAGAGCAACTAACTCAATGGGACTTCAAGATCCAGAGGAGTTCTGCTTCCCAGTCTGCTCAGAGCTGACTCCAGTGCGCTCTGAGTTGCTGGTTCCTCCTGCCTTGGTCAGATGGATGCAGCTGCTGCAGTTCATTTCTGCAGGTTCAGTCAGAAGCAGTTCTGAGTACACATTACAGAGAAACTCAGCTTTATCCCCCACCCCTGGTTGATCAGCACCAAGGTTCACTGGTGAAGAATGCACACACCTGCACTCTCCAGAGTGTGTGCTTTAACCCCATAGGACACCAAGACCCTTACCCAGTCACTGTGCCAGACTGTGGACATCTCCAGGTCCTGGTGCCTTCATGCTCATCAGCTGGTCTATAGTTGAACTTTGCTAACAACTAAGAAAAACACGCAGTTGGATTCACCTCCTGGGTCAGGCACATAAAGCTGCTTAAACACAAAATGTGTACTATGCTGTAGCTGATAATTATTTACCCAGAAGCATGTGAGAGGATATCACTTTAGTGATATCAGGAACCTGTGTTTGGGCAACAGAGTCATTCTGCTAAATTTAGGTATCTACAAGGTAAGTGATTACAACATAAGTGATTACACATGGACTAGGTATCTAAGCTTCTGTTACAGTCAATCGACACCTAGTCACCAGGGTCAATGGAGACAGAAAGCTATTCAGCTCTCTTAAAGCAGATATCTATTTTAAGAAGAGATAAATAGATCCCTAGACTCCACTGACTTTACTGGCTACATGTTCATTGACTATGATGGGAGCTTAGACAGTGGTTTACATGTTGTAAGCTATGGTGTTATCACAAGAATTTAGATATCTGAGTCAAGCTAAATTCTATGCTGACAGTCAGTTGCATTTTTCTTTTAATAAACTACTGCTAGACAGTTGCATTTTTCTTTTACTAAACTACTGCTCTTTGGAGTTTTGTAAGCAAAAATTGAATGCAAATGTACTGTTCTTTCATATTTTGAATAAATATTACTCTAACTTATATTGAAAAAGTTATGAATTAGAAAGAGATTTCAGTTACCTCCATCCCAAGTATTACTATCTAATTCTATATTTTTAGACCATTTTACGATAATTAAAATTTTTTTTGGATATATCTATGCTGAATGTGATGCTTATTGATCTAGAAATATTTTCATTCTGAATTATGAATAAAACTCCAACAATAAATATCATTTAAATATAATTGACTTTCCTAATATGGATTTTTTAGAATACAAAGTACCAAGAAAACATATTTTCCAGAACTTTCTTTTAGCTACTCTCATATACAAATTATGTTCCATTTTCTTATTTTTCATATTTGTGAGTTTGATAAAATTGATAACAATTAGTGCATGTTGAGCAGAGATAGGGTGGAACCTTTAACCTTAGGACATCCAAGGATGTGGGTTAAGCTGCTTTGAACATGAAGCTGTACAAGATAGTCTCTGGATGTCCCTTCCAAATGATGGGATTCTGGGGCTACTATTTTGAGTTCAATTTTTGTGTTCCTTAAAGCAATGAAATAAAACAAGACCTCAATTCTCAAGTTTAATCCAGAATTTTGTCATGAAAAAGATGCTGGGTTTCTACTTCTGTTTTGTTTGTTGATTTTTTTTTTCTTTTTTTTTCCCCTAAAAGAGAAAAGAATACCTTTAATAATACACTGGTGTCTCTAAGCACTGACTGAATCAGGAATGAGCTATGACTTCAGAACTTTTGGTTTCAATTTCATGATGAGAACCTCAATTATTATTAGACCATTATTAGATTTAATTAATAATCCATAAGTTAAATAATTTTTCATGCTTATTTTGTTGTTATAAATCCTAGTGTTACTTAGCAAGTAGTTGCTTCCTCAGCATCTGGGGAACATTATTAAATTTCAAAAAAGGAGGAGAGTTGTGCTTGTGAGGCAGGAAGTGTGCTTCCTATTTTTTACAAGTGAGAGATAGGATCTTTCATTTTTACTGGAAATAGGGTATTTTCCATCAGCTTTTTAAAAGTATTGTGAAAAACATATTTACAGGGAGTTAATGAAGCACGATACAAATTCAGTTTAGAAGAAATAACTCTTTTATACAAGAAAATTCCTCTGTAACTCGTCATTTTTATGGAAAGTTGCTTAACAAATGTGCACTACAAAGGAAGGGAAAGAAAATTGTGTTACTCAAAGTAGTCTGAAAACACAAGATATATCGTATACAGATAGGAGGCAGGAAGTCAAATTTTGGCAATTTTGTTTTAATCATCTTCTGATAAATATGAAATTGTCTATTTTATGGAGCTTATAAATTCAAATAATCTTTCCATTGACATTAAAATCTGCAGCAAGTCTACCATGTGATGTGTACACCAGAGATGTGAAGCTGTGTAATTAAGTACAAGTAGCCATTGAACAGTTCAGTGAGTTTGGGCAAAAAGACTGAGCATCAAATGGAATGGAAAATTCTATTATTATGTATTTGGTTTTGAGTAAAGAGCTTCTACTTACAGTTAGGTTTAGAGGCTAGGTGTCATCTTTATGCCACTTATCTAATTAATGCTTTTTTCAGAGAGATCTTTTCTTTTCTGTTGCTTCACCGACTGGATGCAGCCACACTGCAGGAGGTTGCTGTTAGTGATGTGGAACATGTAGCTTTGTTAGACAACTTTAAAAAATTTGGATGTAGCAGGACCACAGAGTAAAGCTTCATAAGTATATAATCCAAGTACCAGCTTCACATTTTAAGCCTTACCAGGCCTCCATTTGCATTTAAACACCTCATTCACATTCAAACACCTAAGCAGACTAAGGTAGAAAAAAGAATGGCTAAAGGTTATAAAAGCACAATTTTATAGTGCAGCTTCTAATTTAATTGCTGGGAAAAAGGAATAGTTCTTCTAAACCCAGGCATATTGCTGATGAAGCATGGAGGAAAAGGCACTTGCACTACCGTGCAAGTGCAGAGGTTATCTCTGTTTACTGTTTCCTTGTGTGAAAGCATAGGTGTCTCATTTGTTCTGATTTCAGAGAAAATACGTTAAAATTTGCAGAGAGTCTGAAACAATAGTTTTTAGTTGCAAACTCCTCTATTTACTTCAAGAATTGCCAATATTCACACCTGCCAATATTCTCAATCCAAAAGTGATAGGCTGACAGTGATCTGAATCTACTCTTCTTAGGATGTTATTTTAATTGGCGTGCTGTGCAATCTGCTTGATTCCTGCCCCAGAGCAGATGCACTTTGAGGTAGAAAGGATTGTTAACTGTTTCAAAGCCTACCATAGCATGGCAGAAAAGAGGAGATATGCCATATTAGTTATGGCAAGACCTTCTGTTTGGAGGGCAAGAGAAGATGAGGTCATTAAGATATGGATGCTTTTTAACACATTACAAATCTGGGCACAAGAATGGATTAGGGCTCAACCATGCATCTTATTTACTCAGGATTACTGTATGGTTTCTATCTATTGTGGGTGATATCCAACCTTCTACAGCAACTATTTTGGAGACTGTTTCCTCTGCCTTGATGGATGTTTTCATTTACATCTTACTGTTTCCTTATATTCTAATTTTCGGCATTTTTAGATGCATTATTTAGTTTTAGAGTTATGACATTCTTTGAAGACTGGATGTTGAATTTCATAGGGGATGTTTCCAGAATGGAAAATTTTTGAACAATATCCTATACTGGATATTATCTATTTGTGTAATTTATCAGAAATTATTAATTATTATTATTAATTATCTAGGAAACATTTGTGAGGACATGTCCTGTCTGAACAAGATAAAGGATTGTAGCATGTAGTTTCCAACATAAAATGACTCAAGAATGGAATTTTCCTGTTTTGAAAAGTGAATCAATTTCTTAGAAAAGTAAATGCGGGACCTTCACAACTTCAACAGTTCAATTCCAGTGTTTAAGATAAAATTAAAAAAAAAAACCAAAACCAAAAATCAAAAACCAACAAACACCAAAACCCCAACCAGTCTGGGAGGCAAACATTCCCTGGTTTGCAGTTTGCTGTGTGTTATTTTCTAACTGCGTGCAACACATTCAGATATCCAATATACTTAGAGCAATACTAAAATAAAAGAAGAAATTTTGTCTTCCTTTACCAACCTCCAGACTTTCTAATGCATCATCTTTAGGTATGAAAGATTAGGTTTCAAGCTAGGCATGTGTTGAAAAGGTTACACTCCAATTTCCAAACCCAATAGAACAATGAAAGGATGCTGGCTAGCTAGTTCTTTAGAGTTTGCTTTTTAGATATCAGAGAAATTAAAAATTGGCCAACTTTGGAAACCATCTCTCTTTTAAGAGGTCATAATTATTGGAGAACAACCCTTTACAAATGCATTAGCCATTTTGATCTTTCAGGTTAGCAGATATTTTCAACCTCGATCATGATTGCCAATACAGAATTAGAACGTTGCTATCACATCTCTAAAAATGGGCCAGGATCTTCAAACATGAACAGCTGAATTTTGGCATTTTAAACTATATATAGAAGTTGACATATAAGGATGTAGTTCTCAGAAGTGCTGAATATCCAAAACTTACTAGGTTCATGGCAGCACTTGCATAAGAAGGAAGTGCTCTATGGAGCTAAAATGTAATATATTTTGATAGTACTCTTCATGCACCATGGCACAAAATGCTTTTCAAGAAAAGCAAACTTATTTCCTCAGTTGTAACACTATAAATTCAACATGACTTTGGATTTAAAGATAGGAAAGAGAGAGTAAATTTCATGCAAAGTGTTTAAGAAATGTTATAATGCTTCTTAAATATGTAAGGACTCAGATATGTGACAGAAGAATGAGGAGAATAAGGAATTTGTTTGGAATATGATGTAAACACTAGAGTTGTCTAATTTTTGTGATTTTTTTTTCTGCTTTATTATTTAGTGGTTGGTATAAGCTGTGGTATATCCTTGGTGATGTCTGACACTGTTGGTCACTGTTGGTGGGTCACTTGGTAAGTTTTTATATGCTAGTATTAGGATTCTCAGAATTTTATTTGTGTTGGAACCCTCAGGGTACCCCCAG
>NW_020897737.1:6283150-6308792 GCF_003984885.1 Neopelma chrysocephalum
CTAGCCCAATAATGTGTTGTGCAGGCAGATAGGAGCCCTGTCTGCCACCCTGTCTGAAGTCAATCTATCATCTCTATCAGCACATTATCTCTAAGTTGGGAACAGTTAAGGTGTTCCTGGTCTACCCAGGAAATTGAGGAGTTGAGTGCATTGGGTGTGCATTGAGGCATAGTGCTGCCATGATACTCACCAGTATGACCAGAAGTCCTCAAACCAGAGGACAGTTAAATCACATGGAAAAAATAAATTACACAAGATTGTCAGAGTCTTTCAGATGCTAAAAATGTGTAGTTTAAGTAAGGTATCCACAAGTTGTTACATCTTTCCCTGATTCTTTTTTAGCAACAGTATTATTTTCATATTTCTGATGAAGTAAAAGACTAGGAAAAGTTTATTTCTGATAAAATTAAGCAGTTCAAGTCAAATAAATATTTTTATTATTATAGTCCATAAGGGCTGACTTTTTTACCTTTTACAACCTGTTTACTTACAAAAAAGGTAGAAAGTTTTTCAGACCTGAATGAAAAGCAAGATTTTTTAAAATATATAAAGTACTATGTATTTTTCTCCAAGAGTAAGAACAGTATTTTAAAGAAAAGAGGAGGCAATTTACCGAACACAGACAACAAATTCATGCTGGAGCTATCTGGCAACAATAGGCTAGGTCTTTGTGTCTCATTGAATTGGGCTAGTGTAACTACTGAAAAATGGGGTATCACATATATGTTAAAGACACATTTAATCTGATTTTAGGCACAGACTGGGCCCATCTCCTTGTGTATGTACAGAGTAGTCAATACAGAGAGAGAACAACTTGTATTTATACCATCACCAGAAGATCTATTCATCGTGCAAGATGATTCGGACATGCACAAGTCCCTTGATCTGAGAAATGGTGTAGAGTAAACTGTGAGCTCATAAATGCATTCAGTTTTAGTATCTGAATGGTTACTGGTAACTATGAGGCATTGAAGAAATTCTTGGTAACGTGTGGGAATTATGAATTTTACATGCTGAATCTGAGTGATACCTGTGAAGCAGGTCAGCTGTGAAAGCAGAGTCTCTTTTCTGGGGATTATAATTTTAGATGGATTCTCTGGTAGTTTTGTGTTAGCTTCCTCCCTTTCTCCAACCGATGAATGGACCATGGGTATTTGAAATGTAGTGAGAAGAAAGCACTTCTGTAAAATTAGTCTCTGGCAGCTGTTTTTGCTTCTTGAGACTGTTGAGAGGACACTGTATGTATAAGTGCTTTTTATATGAATATTTATATGTATGGAAATGGATTTCCAATTTGTACTTTCAGAACATCTGTATATCAACTGGTCATTTTATGATCCCTTTAACATCAACAAAGAGAAAAAAATGCACTATAAAGATTTCTAGCTACCTAGTTAATTTTAAATACCTACCTTAAGATGGTCAATCATGCTGTGAACCCTATGTTCACACTCTTGAGCAGTTTACTCTTTGACACTGAGTTTAAGTGCAACTAGACAGACTAGTTTAAGTGTAGACATATATCATGCAATCACAGAGATTTAAAGTTGGAAAAGACCTTTAAGATTATCAAGGCCAACTGTCAACCCAGCAGCATCACCACATTCACCATTAAATCCTTTCTCAAGTGCCATATTCACACGATTTTTGAATACTTCCAGTGACGGTGACTCCATCACTTCCCTGGGGAGTCTGTTACAATGCTTTACAAACCTTTCAGTGAAGAAATATTTCCTAATATCCAGTCTAAACCCCCCTGGTGCAACTTGAGGCCATTTTCTTTCATCCTGTCACCTGTTACTTGGGTGACACCCACCTCACTACAGCCTCCTTTTAAACAGCTACATATGATTACACATTCCATACCACCTCCACAGGAGGACTGCGAAGTTTCGTACTTCACTTTGTACACCAAACTAAAGACATCTTACATAGTTTTATAGCAGAAATATGACAGTTTTTGTTTTGGTTTGGTTTTGTTTGTGGGGTTTCTGTTTTCTTTGAGAGGATGATCCTGGAAGTCTGTCAGATTCTTCACAAGAACATGTTGGATTTTGTGGAAATGAAACATGTTGGGTTGAATGTGTCCTAAAATGAAGCTAAAGCACTAAGAACCTGTGTCTGTAACTTCTGAGATTGTGACGATTTCTAAGTGCTACACAAATGCCTTTGGCATAATGATAAGACCTTCTCTAGAGCGCAATGCAAATTTTTAGATATGGAGAAGTAAAACATAATTTAAAATCCAAAAGTCTGCGGTGTTATCTCCATAATTTTGACAAAAATATGATTCAAGAGCTAGGGGAATCTTTGCTTCTCACACTTTGCCCTTGTTTTGTTTGTCAGTGTGCGTGTATTTGTTTGCATAGACTGAAATTTTTGGTCTTATGCAAGTCAGTGGCAGTTTTGTTACTGAATTGTCATACACTTAATGTGACAATAATTTCATCCTTTGCAAAAGAAAGCCCTTGGACAATTTTCCATAAGCTTTCCTTCTCACCTCCTCTCTCTGCTTTCTAATCTAATCTATTCTAATTCAATCTTTCTGCTAGTCATAGGAATGTAGATAATAAGTCAGAAGATGGAAAAGTCCTTCTTCCATGGCCTTGTTTTGATCAATTTGTATAAGAGATTTTGCATAAAGTTTATTTCCATTAACAAGTTATGAGACAAAACTATATATATACAGGAACAAAACTACAGATACAAATAACTTTCTTTCTACACTGTCTTATTTACTTTAATCAGTGTTTTTCTAATATATCCTGCTGAAATGAGATGGGGCACAAATATAAGTTTTGTTGACAAGTGAGAAAATCCTGCCTGTAGCAACACCTTTAGGCAAAAGTCTTTCTTCGAAGAAATGGGCATTAATTGTGGAAAATGTTTTTAAATAAATAGAATTACACTGTTTTAAAATCAGATAACCTGTTCATAAAAAAAGCCTAGTTTGGTAGTTCAACATATTACACTCACAAAGTAACTGCCTACTTATATGTTGCTTAAAATTGTATGGTTTTTTATATTTTTAAAACTGTGTTGACAGGGATGAAGCAACGGTGAGAGAGAGTTCACTAGGGGATCTCTCTAAGACGATGTCAAGTGGAGACGAGTACATTACAGCTTTGCTTACTGTCACTTGATTTCTGCCAACAAGGAAGACCTTTTAAGTGAGGAGAAGGCAGTGACAGATGAATAAGCCTAATGGGTGAGAAGGTGAAGGGGACACGTGTGTCTTTTTATGGCTCCATGTATTGAAAATACCAATTCTAAAATTACATGCAGGGTGATATGATCTCAGAATATCATACTAGCTTTTCTTAAATGAACCTGTTCCAGGCTTACATCTGCTTCTATAAATATCTGTCTTATCTCGTTATGGAAATGTGCATAAATAGATAATATCTAATATGGCAATCCAAAACATATTTTCTCTGTTTGAATCTTTAAGTATTCAAAATAGAATTTATCAGATTTCCCTTACCACCAAAACCAACAACTGGTTGAGTTAATTCTTATATACAATATACAGTTTACAATAGCTATGTAACACTCAATCCAATTTTCAGTTGAGAAAGGAACAACAGAGGACTATATGGCTCATTTACTTTCCTGGAAATGTAATAAGAATCTCCAGTGAAATAAAAAAAATAGTCCACAATCATTGTAGATACTTCTCTTTTTTTTATTTTAAATTAAAGAATTTTAAAGTGTATTTGAATTCATAGTAATATTATTCAAGACACAGTAATTCAATACTGTTAATTTTCTGTGAGTACATGTGAGGAAAAAGGGAAGATCATGTTCAGAAACAGGGTTTAATGACTTAATATCCAAGATAGGTATCTGTTCAATGGACCTAATACAATAGCCTGAAAATGCACTCCAAGCTATTAGAATAGAACGAGCCTCTAACATGCCATTCCTCATCAACAAGTCAGAAAACTTCTTCCTTCAATAAAATTTTGATGCTTCATATTATTGTCATTCACTCCTCAAATCTCCTTAGCATGCAAGGACTATCACATCAGACTTATGCAGAGAATTACGAAGCACAACTAGGAAAATATCCTTTTTTTTTTTTTAAATACAGGCTATCATTTTATTACTTATTATTTCTGAACTTTAACCATGAGTCCTAGAGTCCTCATAAAATCCTGTCATTGCATGCTCTGCTAGACAGGTAACGTTAACCCAGATCCTCCTTTCTGATGTCAAAAATGCTGGAGGGGAAATGCAGAGCAATGAAAATACAGCTCTATCAGGAGGAAAGCAGGATACCTTTATTAATTCCTTTTGGCTTTACCCCAAACCATTGGCTTCTACCCCTTGCAAAGATCAGCCCACATCTAGCAATTATATAAGAAGCTCTTGCAAAGTACAACAGGGGAAACAAGATCCCTTTTAGCCTCAAACATACAGTGTGATGGATATGTAGGTAATAGTTCTCAAGGTTTGTTGCATTCCTTCCTCTTCCCAGTTTCATTATTTCTGCACATGGATTGTACAGATTTGTCTCACCGTATCCTCCTATTTTCATTCGTGATTTTGGAGCCAAGGTGTTAATATTTATTATACTTCTATTATATACTTTTTTTAAGTTTTGTGGAAGGAATATTCTAGACTTGGTAAAAGAGCTCATAATTTTTAAAGTAAAGTAACTCCACATAAATTAGTGAGGGACTGAATCCCTACCCTGAATTTCTCATCAGCATAAAGTGCTAATTATGCAGAATATAAAGGATGTGAAGGAAAGCAGGAGTAAAGGCCAGAATTTTCAGTGATTTTTGTATACTTCAGCAGTTTGCAATCCTTGTTTTAACTTAGACAACTGAAAGCTCAGAATAATTTTGGCTGTTTTGACCAGAGTCTTCAAACATGCAAATAGACTATATTGTTTACTTTCTTTGCCTTGAGATTTCAAACATCTGGTCCTTCTGTATTTTATATTTGAATTTTTTTTCTCGGTGGGATTTACATGAAATTCTTTTTATGTGGGAACCATAAGTTTATCTTAAAAATACAAGTTTATCTAATGGAGGAAGGAGACTGCATGTTTTAAATCAACAAATGCAACTACGTGAGATAAAAAGGTACATAAGTTGATAGATAGATATGTTAGAAAACCCTATCTATTTTTATTGGAAATGTTTTAAAGAACTGCATACTGGGTTTATGTGGCAAGGTTTTGCTAGCAGGAGTGCTTGCAGGGGTGACTTAATTGAGAAGGCACCAAAAGCCTCCCCCATGTTGGACAGAGTCAATTCAAGCCAGCTCCAAGATGGAACCAAAAGCCACTGGCCAAAGCCGAGTCAATCAGTGATAGTGGTGGCACCTTTGTGATTTCATATTTCAGAAAGAGTAAAAAACAGCAGCTGGGAGAGAGGAATAAGAACATGAGTGAAACAGATCTACTGATACCAAGACTGGTGAAGAAAAAGAGGCTGAGGATGCTACAGGCACTGGAGTAAAGATTTTCCTGCAGTCCATGGTGAAGACTGTGGGGATGCTGGTTGTCCCCTGCAGATGGTGGAGCAGATATCAACCTGCAGGCTGTGGAGAACCCCAGGCTGCAGCAGGTGGATGTGCCCTGGAGGAATCTGGAGCCCATGGAAAGCCAACAGTAGAGCAGGCTCCTGGAAGGACCCACAGCCTATGGAGAGGAGCCCTTGCTGGACAAGGTTTTCTGGCAGGACCTGTGGCCTGTGGGAATCCATGCTGGAGCAGGCTGTGCCTGAAGGACTGAACCCTGTAGAAGGACCCATGATGTAGCATTTCTTGAAGAAGTTCCTGTGAGAAGGACCCACATTGGAGTAGCCCGTGAAGAACCATATCCTGTGGGTGAGACCCCTCCCTGGAGCAGGGGAGCAGCATGAAGAGAAAGGATTGGCAGACACAAAGTGTAATGAACTCACTGCACCCCCAATTTCCCTACACTGTGTGCTGCCTGGGGAGGAAAAGGGAGAAATATTTTTTCTTAAGTGACTGTATATGTATTTACCTTTTTATTGACATGGAAATCTACATAGATCTTGAGTGCATTTTTCCTTTTCCATTATTTTTTACACCAGGAAACCATTTGGCCCTAAGAAAATACAGTAGCCAAGTTGCAGCTGCTTGAAGCATTTTCCCATTAAATGTAATGGTACTAAAGTGGAAGTGCCAAGGGCCATTATGCACTGACAGCATAGTCAAGAAAAGTACCCATCTGCAGAAAACACACAGCAAGGTAGAAACAGAGCAATGAAATAACCATGAAAGCAGTTGGAGCCTCAGGACAAGAAAAACAAGTGATTTGCTGCAGTGCTTAACAACAAAAGGCGAGATTTGAACAGCTATTTGGTCTTTCATAGTTATAAGTGTAGTATGGAGTGAGCAATATTGCCTTTGGCACAGATCCCTCTCCCCACTGTAATGTTCTCTTCCTCTCTAGAATCCAGATCCCCACATGTGCAATCATAGCCTCATCATGAGAAATAAGAACTGAACCACAAAAGGCTGTTCCTATATGAATCCTCCACGCCTCAGCTCTTAGTGTAATAACAAAACTCCTTAAAAGGAGCTAAATCAGAAAAGCAAAAGCAATGTGCAAAGCCAAAGCACCAAAAATTTTATCTTTAGAGCAGTGCTGAATAGAAACAGTTGTTAAAAGTAGAAGCCTCATTAAATGAATGTTCTAGCTCCTGCTTTACATGGCATATTAGTAGCACCTGCTAAACCTGAAATATTGTTCACTAACATATCACTTAGACAAAGAAGCTTACGTTGGTTTTGGTTGTGCCTTTTCTAATGTATTCAACGCTATCTGTCATATTATTGACTGTGATATGAAAGTTCATATATGGTCAAGCACAGGGCTGCAGAATGGAGAAAACAGGATAAATAGTAGTTTAGAGTACAGCTGAAGAGGGAAAATAGCAGTTTACATCTTTTTAAGTCTTTTCTGAGAGTGAAAATGCTGGTGCAATAAAGGAATGGAAGTGCATGAATAAATATTTACTAAAAGAGAGACTAAATTTTTCTTAGAGCAAAACCTGATTTTTTCTACCTGTGGTATAGTGAATTTTAGTAGATCAATCATCCTGTCCTACCATTTTGAATTCCCTATTAGTTTCATCAGCACTACTAGAATCACACAGTAGAGTTCTTTGGCATCAGCGAGCATTGTCTTTTATTGGTCCCCAAACCTGTTGCACAAATGGTGAAGAACCACACAATGCCTTAAATAAATAAAAAAAAATAAATAAAGCACACATCCTTCTTAACTCTCTCAGCTTTTTCTTCAATAACTTCTTAAAATATGTACCTTGAATCCATCAAATGCTGAGCAATTGATTAGAAGGTGCATCCAATTTTCTTGAGTAGCTGAAGAATTGCTTTGAACAGTATAGTTTGCACGATTTAGAACCATAGTGGCTCCTTTTTAGTCCTTAGCATTTTCATCAGATAACAGTAGCTTTTACTTCCACTTTTCCCACTCAGTCTAGCTGTTCTCTCTCCTCTAAAATGCTGCTTTTTGTCTGTGGTTTGTATCTTGTTAAGCTTCTCTTTCAGATTCTGGTGTCTGTTCAGATCATTATTATTACATCACCTTGTTATTTAATTCTCACCTGCTCTCCATCTTGTTTTTATCTCTCTTTCCTCTACTTTTTCAGAAAAAAAAAATTTAAAAAAAAGGAAAAAAAGAAGAAAAAAAAGACACAGAAGGGCACCAATATGAAAGACAATCCCAAATATCTTAAAAAATGCGCAAATGAAAGACTACCTATTAACTGAAACTCAGATGTCCAGTCATACACGTGAATTGTAGGGAAACAAAAATAAAACTCTTTCAGAAATACATCTTTAGCAATACATTACTGCAACAGCAGTGGACTAAAAAGGAATTTGGCAGTAAGTAGCAAACTCTGTTCAAAATATTTATATGGTTAAAGTCCAAGTTTATAAAATATCATAAACAAAAAAGAATTTTGCTGTTGTTTTGTGTGCTTTGTTTCAATGACCAATGACAGTGGTTGATTAGTTGAGTATAAAGCAAGGAATGGAAATGCAAAGTGTTGTAAATAAAAAATACTAATCCCTGTCAGAGTTCTCAGGAAAAGAATTTGAAAAAAGCAGTTGAAATACAGGATTTTTTTTTTTTTGAGAAAAGGACAAGTATCCAGTGAATTAAAGCCACTAGTACACCTTTCCAGCCCATCGTACTGTGTGTGCACAGTCCTGTGATCTGAAGACAGTGGGTATGACTCAGAAAGCCTTTGCCTCAGAAAGCTTGTGAGGCTGCTCCTGGATTGAAGTGATTTGAAATTAATGGGGTTCAGGTACTGACGATGGTGTCTCTTTCTGATCCCTACCTTAGATCTGAGCTGCTCTTAGGAACAAGTCTACCAGAGAAAGTCCTGTGTTACAACTAGCTTTTTGTTCTCCCTTTTTCAGTTCACCCAGAATGCTACATGAGACAAGCAGGGGCACTACTTCTGTGAAACAGTGAGTAGCCCAGTAGTGTTCAGTCCTGTGTGATGTGAAATTATGTTACACCCAGGTTGAGAAGTGAAACTTCTGAAAAACAGCACATCCTGCCTACTGATTCTACATTTCAGTTTAATATCATTAAATTTCTGAAATAAAATTATTCTAAATGATTGCACAATTAATAATTGTACTCTTCAGCAATACAAAAAGATAAACTGCAAAGCCAGGAAGTGTGATCTAATCTTCCACAGAACAATTTGACCTAGGTTGGAACTAGGCAGCACTTTTCCATTCTCAAGAAATTCTAGTTGCTTGTAATTATTATAACCTTTTGTTAATCTTCACAGTGAAAATATTTTTATATACTCAAACCATAATTCAGCATTATATTCAATCATATAATTAATTTGCATTCTCATTAAAGGATTTTCTGCATGCTTAAAGTTAAGTAGCTGTTTAAGTAGTAAGCAAAGAGAAGGAACAAAACCTTAAAGTGAATATAAAAAACCCCAATGTTTTAAACAGAATATATAATTAAACAATGAAACCTTCTGCCACAAGACCTTACACTTCAGATTTCTTTTTATACAATTTCAAAGAAAGACTAGACAAGCAATGTAAAAACCATCCCTGTAAGTTTTTTTTTTAATATTTTAATCAAATATTAATAATAAGAAACTTCCTATTGAACCTCCATTTTCTGGAGTCAAAAGATTTATACATTGAGGAAGTTCCACTCTGTGCTTACCCTGTTCTTGTATTCTGCTCAGAGCATCTTTCAGCCACAGCCAAAATCTGTGGAACTAGAAGAATTGTTATATTAGTGAGTTATTTGGCCTTGTGATGGGCACAACACTACCCTCCTCCTCCTGTATTGGTGATTTAATTACAATTGCCAGCACAGAGATCTCCAGAAATTAAAAACACCAGTCCTTGTCAACAGGAGAGATGTAATTTGCATTCTTCTCTTATTCACTGCCTTTACTCCTGTGGTTTTAGAAAGTAATATAACATCTCAACTTACTTTAAAAATTATTATATTTAACTGATCTTACTATTAATTTTCTTTTACTGATATATTTTTCCTTACATAGATTGTTTGGATATTGATGTGTTCAAGGACTGATGATGTATTCTTCATGGGCAGGGGAAGATTTACCTCACTTATCTTGTACATTTGTTCTCCCTTAAATGCATAACATAGTGCTGTGGATAATTAAGTACTTTAAAAATATTTTTGTATTAAGTTTATTGTGCATGTTGTACTTTTCATTAAGCTCCTTTTTCGGCTTTTTGATCAGTGTAAACAGAACGACAGAGCATTTGAGGGAAGGGATATCTGAAGGTCGCTTGACACAACCCCCTTGCTTACACAGGGCCATGCAGAGCTCATTGCTCAGAACCATGTCTAGATGATTTTTTTAACATCTCCAAAAGAGAGACCCCACAAATTCTCTGTGCAACTTATGCCAGGGCTCACTCACCCTCCCAGTGAAAGAATGGTTCCTGATGTCCAGAGTGATCCTCCTGTATTTCACTTTGGTCACAGAATTACAGAATATGCTGAGCTGGAAGGGGCCCACAGGGATCATCAAGTCCAACCCTTAGCCCTGCACAGGACCATCCCCAAGAGTCACACCATGTGCCTGACAGTATCATTCAAACTCTTCTTTAACTCCTTCAGGCTTGGTGCTGTGATCACTTCCCTGGGGAGCCTGTTCCAATGCCGAACCACCCTCTGGGGGAAGAACTTCCTAATAGCCAAACTAAGCCTCCCCTGGCACAATTTCAGGCCGTTCCCTCAGGTCCTATCACTGGTCACCACAGAGAAAAGATCAATGTGTGCCTCTCCTGTTCCCCTCACGAGGAAGTTGTAACTGCAGTGTAGTCTCCCTCAGTCTCCTCCAGGCTGAATAGAATAAGTGCCCTCAGTCGCTCCTCATCCTGCCACTTGGCACCATTGAAAGGAGCCTGATCCCATCCTCTCTGCACCCTCCCTGCAAGTGGTTATGTACGTTAGGATTCTCCTTAGCCTCCACTTCTCCAGGCTGTGCAATCTCAGCTCTCCCAGCTTTTCCTCAAATGTGAGATTCTTGTTTCTTAATTTTCTTAGGGGTTCTGTACTGGACTCTCTTCAGCAAACAAGAACTGTCAAAGACATTTTGAAGCTCAAAGGTGGAAGTTAAGTTCCTAACTCTCTTAAGCTCTCTTGAAAATCCTGTAGACCCCTACTTTTAGACACCTAAATTCCTTTAAGTGTCTGACTTAATGTCCTTAGTATTTAATTAAAATTATACTGAGTTCAAAAAAAGGTTTTTAGTCATGTGGCCTTTCTACATTGATAAGTAAACTTTCTTTTTTATTCTTTTCTGCAAAGCAAGTAGCACATAATACAAAAACTATACAGTATTTAAGATGACAACTTTCTTAACATGAGAAAACAACTGAATACATTTTTATAGGGAAAGCATCTTTATGACTTAGACATAATATCTATAATATTTTACACAATTCTGCCCGTGTATTTTCATAGTAATATTAATGGCAAAAAATCAATTTTAATTCCTATTTGCTAAGGCTAGGGGGTATAATCCTTTACTGAAAAACAACATAAAGTAAATCAAGCCTTTAAGTGTCTAGCTTTGAATGTAACCATTGCAACTTCATTGTATTTTGATTAAATTAATTCTTCCTCTCTTGGTTTTCACAAAAATAATGGGTAAGGCTTTTCTCATATAAGATGATGATTAAATAATTTCTGTATCTATGCAGTTGTTTACATAGTGTGGTCTCTGAATGTAATCAATATTTATACAATACCTGTTAGTACAAGAATGTCTTTCATAGTTTAGCAGCTCTAAATAACACATTATTTGTGGCATAGTCTAGGGATTGTATTTTATAGAATTAGGTTAGGAAGATAAAATAATTTTCTCAAACTAATAAAGAGATGAGAATGAAAAGTATCTGGAACACAGGTTTTTGAGTTTCTTTGAGGTGTATATTTTTATTTTTATTTGACTGAATTTGAGTAGAATTTGCCATTCTTTGTACTAACAGCTTTACCTGTGCCAAAACTTTCCATCCAATGACTTCTGAAGAATTCTTCAAATTTTTTTCATGCAGTCTACTCTAACTCTTTCAGTGTACACTAAATCATAGAATCATAGAATTTGTTGAGTTGGAAGGGACTCATCGGGATCATCAAGTCCAATTCCTGGCCCTGCGCAGGGCACCCCAAGAATCACACCATGTGCCTGAGAGTGTTTTCCAAACGCTTCTTGAACTCTGTCAGGTTTGGTGCTGTGACCACTTCCCTGAGAAGCCTGTTCCAGTGCTCAACCACCCTCTGGGTGAAAAACCTTTTCCTGATATCCAACTTAAACCTCCCCTGACTCAGCTTCATGCTGTTTCCTTGGGTCCTGTCAGTGGTCACGAGAGTGAAGAAGTCAGTACCTGCCCCTCCACTTTCCCTCATGAGGAAGTTGAAACTGCAGTGAAGTCTTCTCTTCTCCAGGTCGAACAAACCAAGTGGCTTCAGTTTGTCCTCATGAGGCTTCCCCTCCAGACCCTTCCTCTTGGCCTCCTCTTGATCCTCTTTAATAGCATAATGTCTTTTTTATATTGTGGTGCCCAAAGCTGCACACGAGTACTCAAGGTGAGGCCACAGCAGTGCAGAGTAGAGCAGGGCAATCACCTCCTCTGACTAGAAGTTGAAGTGGCAGCAGTCCACTACTGGAATTCTTCTGGGAGTATTTACTATAACTTGGCATCTGACAATATTTACTATAACCTGGTATCTGGCAATTTCATGCCATCTTGACTCTTCAAGCAAGAATTGTGATTTGTGTAACTTGGTTTTAAATGGTACAGCTTTTGAGACAGCTATCTTAAGGGTTGACTGCATGTTTAAATTTGTTCTTTGACTGTAAAAAGATGCAATGTCTTTTTTAAATGTTGTCCTTGTAGTATTTGAGAGGAAATGTTTGTCAAGTGATTTGCCTTTAAATGTTTCAAGTAGATGGATAAGCTTGAGAAATCCATTGGAAACTGTCCCCAGAGTGCATTTACTATTTGTACATCAAATCGAAAGGTCTGCTTTTAAAACAGGCATTGTAAATCCTGAGATACTAAGCAAGTATTGCTTTTCTGCTTAGTTTCATGGCTTCAGCAAGTTCCTGGGAACATTTAGCAAAACAGTCATGGTAAATTATACAGGTATATTTTGGTTAATTCTTATTGAGAAAGCTTTGCAGTTTAAACTGATTCATGTGGTACGGATATTGGCACAGCTATGCTGATTGCACTGAAAGCTTTTTACCTATAGTCTTCATTGACTATATATATGTTAAAGAGACTCAGTGTTTGATATAGCAGCTTTCCTCCAAAAAATTACTGTAGCCTCTATCGTTCTGTTGTCCTTTTCAAATGAGGCTGATAGCTCAGCCTCAGACTCCTTCAGAATGCTTAGAAGAATTAATTCTCAAACAAATGTTAAGATTGAAAATCAGTATATTTTCCTCTGCTGGAAAACAGTACCCTGAAAGACTGCTTATCTGCACAATGACATTCAAAGGTAAAGACACATTATACACAATTAAAAAAAAAGCAGATTCCACTTTAAGCCTCCATATCCTCTATCTCCTTCCCTGTGCCAGAAGACACACTAGGATGTTTAAGACAGCAAGAGTTTGGGGTTTTGTGTGTGTGTGTTTTGTTTGATTGCTTGTTTCTTTTCCTGTTCATGTTTTTTAGTTTTTCTTTGGGATTGGAGAGATCATTTGGGTAGGACAGAGTACACAGGAATCCACCAGTGAGGTTCATGTGCAGCTGGTGTACTGTAAGTTGCACACCCTGTAAGTTGCCCTTACATGAAGGCGTGCAATTGGAACCACACCAAAGTGTTTGAGCACCTTCAATGATTTTCACTTAAAACCACAGGATGGCAGCCATGAGGAAGATATGGCAATATAGCTTTTCTTTTTACCCCATGGTATGATTTACTGAGGTAAGAACAGGTTTTACTCTCAGTGCTTAGCCAGTATATTTATAGACACATAGTCAGATTGGTATGGTTTGTTTAGTGAAGCTAAATGGGTTATGCCCTTTTGGATTTTTATTTTTTTTTTCCTGTGAGAATAACAATGGTAACAGCTTTGATGCAGTTTTTCACAACCATGCATGCCAGAAGGTGCACAAAATCAAAATGTCACAATTCCCATGGCAGTGGAACTATGGCTCTCAGATTTTCCTATTAGGAACAGGGCTGTCAGTCATATTTCTGGTTAGGATTCTTGAATTCTAGATTTAGTTCTAACTAAGCAAGGATTGCTATTCTGGCTCATCTTCTTCTGGAAGGCTCCCTCTTTGTTCACAAATGGAGTGATGGAGTAGATAATACTGACCATGGTGTGACTGTAGATAGTATATATTTTTTTCTTTTTAAAAATCCTCTTTTACTTGCCTAAAAGCCAACCATGTATTTATGTTGTATATTAATAAAAATTGTCTTTGTCTTGAGCATCTGGTAATTTAGGGCTGCAGATCACGTAACCTCTTCAAATAATGCCTGAATTCAAATTTATTTTTATTGCCAATGATGCCGGCAAATCTAAGCACAGGCCAAGGTTACAAATGAACTTCAGTTTATCAGGAGTCAAAGTCAAGAGTAATACAGGGAAAAACAGCTGTCCACTGAAACCAGAAATACTGAACTTAAACACCATTCTAAGGAAAACTTCAAGCTAATGACACTTTCTCTGTGTATTCTGAGTTCTGACTGTATCCTCAGTTTAAAATGTTCTATCTAAATTATTTACCATACAATAAGCTTATAGTTTAGCGCCCCAGATCTACATTCATGATTATGGCAGCATTCTAAAAAGTCTTGGTCAGTCTTTATGTGAAAGAGTTGCACCTATCAATGCTGAGGACTGCAAAACATTAAGCAGTTCTTACAGGAATATCTAAGCAATATACTATAGTGTAGCATATCATAGAATCACAGAATATGCTGAGTTGGAAGGGACTCATTGGGATCATTGAGTCCAACTCCTGGCAGGACACCCCAAGAATCACACCATGTGACTGAGGCTTGGTTGCACTGTGTCAGGCTGTGACCACTTCCCTGGGGAGGCTATTCTGGTGGTCAACCACCCTCTGAGTGAAAAATCTTTTCCTGATATCCAACCTAAACCTCTTCTGACTCAGCTTCATGTCATTTCCTTGAGTCCTGTCACTGGTCCCCACAGAGAAGATCAGTGTCTGCCTCTCCTCTTCCCCACATGAGGAAGTTGTAACTGCAATGAGGTCTCCCCTCAGTCTTCTCTTCTCCAGGCTGAACAGACCAAGTGCCCTCAGCTGCTCCTCATACGACTTCCCCTCCAGACCCTTCACCATCCTTGTGGCCTCCTTTGGACACTCTCTAATAGCTCAATATCTTTCTTATATTGCAGTGCCCAAAACTGCCACAATATTCAAGGTGAGGCTGCTGAGCAGAGCACTGCACCCAGTGCAGAGCAGAGCAGGACAATCCCCTCCCTTGACTGGCTGGCGATGCTTTGCCTGGTGCCCCCCAGGACACAGTTGGCCCTCCTGGCTGCCAGGGCACTGCTGACACATATTCAACTTGCCGTTGATGCATATGGACAATTCAAAATTATATGGTGCTTCAAACTAGTGATACAAGTTTCCTCTTACATCAAATGTAAGCTGCATTATAAAATAACTTGGAGAATGTGTTTACTGCAAAAAAGCAAACTCCTACAGGTTCTATTTCATTATTGTTGCAACAATGTGGTCTGTCCAGTGGGAGAGAGAACCCATTTTCCCTCCAGTGTCCTGATAAGCATATCTATACTGTGCTTTCATCAGCTTGATTCAAAACACTTTGACAGTCCTGTTTCATTAGCTGGAAAAATAAATCAACACTTCATTTCCTGTAAAGAATGGAGTAAAAAGAAAATGAGTGCTTACAGAACTCAACACAGTAGCTCTATTTAAGAGAAAATTCAGACCTCTTGCTCTGAGCCTCTTGTTTAGGCACAGTGAAGCAAAGCATATATTCTATTCAAACACCAACATCACATCAGGCTCCACTGACATATGATTTTCCACTGGAAAATCTCCTTGCAATATGTAAAGATGTGACAGAGTTCCTAGTTTAGCCATTGCTGTAACCATATGTGAGGGTAATTTCCTAAGGGAGCCCTGGTTGGCAAAATGCAGCTGCTGTGGCTCAGGCAGTTGTCTGCCCTTGACAGCTTCAACTGAGGCAGTGGGGCTTTGCACAGAGGGCAGAGCAGCCAGTGAGGGCACTGCAAAGTTTAAACCCCTGCATCTGATGAGAATCAGCACCTTCTTCAGAAAACACATCACCATTCCTACCTAAATAAATGCAAAAAACAACTGTCTTTTGAATTTTAACTTTTCATCATGTTCTAGGGAGGAGAAAAACACCCAGCAACACAGTATTTGAAATTTAATGTAGATATTTAGACAACAAACAATGCAAAATTTAAATTGACAGAAGATAAATCCTAAGTTTCGGCACCCATAGTACATAAATTTGTTTACTAACTGAGGCCTCTAAAGTAGGAACCTACTTGTGGCAGATCCCCATCCAGTTATCGTGAGTGGACAATACGTTTCAGCTGAATCCTTTATTCTCTCTCTCAACTACAGGTAAAGGTAATGCCTTTCATAGCTGTCCCAGTAAGAAAAGTAACAGTGGGTAAGATAACTGGTGGATCTGGAACTCCACTGATGTGTATATGGTCAAATAAAATAATAAATATATATATCTTTCTATGATGCAGCAACAAATGAGTTTGTAGTTTTTTTCCAAAAAGTGTGCTTAGGAAGAAAAAAAAAAGACAATAGTTCGATAAGCTAGAAGCAATAGGTGATGGTTTTATTAGTTTTGCTTTGTTGCAACATTTAAAATTATGAATAAAGTGTACATTAAAAGTTTCTAAGAAGAGTGCCTCATATATGCCGTATTCAGAGGAATTATTTTCTTTGTCTGAAAAGACAGTTTTTCATAGCCAAAATCCTTTATAAATACCAGTGAAACTGTAGAAGGGTGAAAAAATTTATTTAGGCTGTTCAATGTGTAATATATTTTCATGTTCATCCTACATTTAATGTTTTAAAATTTGTCAAAACATTAATATCAGATTTTTTATTACATTTCTCTGTGTCATGTCATAAGGATTTTTAGATTTTATTTTTACTTTTTAATTCCACTTTCACAGAACATTTCAAAATATTAAAATTACTGAAAGTAGGAGAATAACCAGCTCTATTGCCCTTTACTGTAGTATTTTGGGCAGCAGTGCTTATGACTCACAGCTAATAATGTTGAGTACAGCAGCTAATTGTGTGAAATGTTCCATTTCTTGGAATAGGGACATTACATTTATTGTCATCTGCTCTATTGGGTCTTGAAGTGAGGCTATTCTCTTTTTAAAAGAACTATATCTGTATATTAATTTATTTCTTCTTGTATGAGAGTACTCTAGATTTATACATTGATTTGCATTCCTCAAAAGCTTTATGTGTGAACTTTTACTTCTTTTCTGACAAAAGTGAAAATTTTACTGTTTCATAGAAGTAACTAATTTCAGTAGAATATACATGTTGACTTCTTTATTTGTAATACAGGACTCAACATTTCAAGATCAACACAAGGGAAATTCTTTCTTATGTAAAATAATGACTGATTATTTTTATTGCATTAGAGAGGGATTAAAATGTTTGGAAGATGGAAAATCAAGGAATGGTTTGGGGGGTGGTATTTTAGTTTTGTATGTTTTTCATGCTTTTTTTTCCATGAGGCTAAAAATAAATGAAATGTGAAATTAGAGATGCCTAGAGAAAAATACATTTTAAAACCTAAATCTTAAAGGAATAGTTCACATTGGGAAATTAAATTGTAACTTAATCTATTAAATATTTTCTCAGTATATCTCAACTCAACTTTATAGGAGGGAGGGAAGAAAAGAGACAGAATAAGGAAGCTTGAATTTCAAATATCTCTTCTAAAGAATATTTTTCATGGCATAAAAGGAATTGTTCAAATGTTTATGATTTCTGACAATTTAGTCTTAATTACAAATAACAGCTTGAATTAGATACACTATCAATACATCATGAATCCAAGCTGCACAGTTTGTTTTATAACCTGATTTGGCAGATTCTGTCAAGCATAGTGTTTCCCAGCATGAGTCAGTGGACTGCTAATGGGAGCTTGTAAATACTTATTTGCTGGTCCTAACAATACTTGCTTAAAAATCAGAGGGTTTTTAGTTGCATTGGCTAGTTGGCTCTGGAATAGATTTTCTTGCTATAGTTTCATTAAAATATGTTTAGCTTAAATATTGTGTCCAGCCAGCTGCCATCTAATTCCTAGGGTCTTCTGTTACGTATGCTTGAAGTTGTGGGAGTGTAGAGACTGCTTTTGATGCAAATAGTCTGCAAGTTGCAGAAAAACACTTCTCTCTGGAGAAATACAACTGCTTGAATATGCAGAAAGGAATTGGCTGGGGATAAGTCCCTTCAGTGTGGCTGATTGCCATGATGTCTGGTACTAACCAAGTATTGCTAATTATCTGCATATAATTCATATGTCTATGAGTTTATGTTGAGTATGTTTTTAATGTACAGATTGATACCTGCTGTGAAGTTCAGCATTTCTCAATGAAGAATACCACGCCTTTCCCTTCCAGAGAAAAGGAAAATCTAATAACATCATCAAGGGAGAAATTTCATCCTAACAATGCAATACCTATGGAATTGAAAACCTCTTATTCCCATATAGAAGGGAATATGATGGTTCTGGAATTAAAGAGGTGGATAGGATCCCTGACAGGTGTTGAAGGGAAGACTGACCTTAAGATAAAATAGGTTTCTCAGAGGAGAAGGAAGAATGAGAGTGTGTGAATCCTCATTCCTTGACTACCACCTCCTCACAAAGGAGACAACTAAAGAGACTACTAAAGAGATGTGAAAGATTAACTTTTGTTTACAGTCTCCAGGTTTATCTAAACATATTTTTCTCATCTATGAATTTTTCAAACAATTGCAATTGTTCTGGATATATAAATAAAGGCTTGCATTTATCCTTATCCATGTTAAGTACAATTTTAAAACAACTGACTAAAAGGAATCTGTTAAATGTATAAACTAAAGTCTTGTAACTACTCAACAAGTATTATCTCAGCAATGACAATCTCTAGGACAATAATAATATTTAAATAAATATTTGCACTGCTATTGATAGTGTACTCCCTGAAACACCATCTAGCCTTGGCCATATTGATCTACATAACTGGTCTACTCTGGCCTCCAATCAGGAGGTCTGGAGACACACTATCTATAACGCTGCTGTTTCCTTTGAGAATGCATGCAGGATCACTCTTGAGGAGAAAAGACAACGCAGAAAGAATCGTGCCTTGCAGAATATACCTCCTAAGGAGTCTTTCTGCTGTGCCTTTTGCAACCGGACGTGTCTATCTCGTATTGGCCTTTTTAGCCACCAGCGTGCTTGCAACAAATGTGGGTAGTGCCCTTCACAGATCTTCATTCGCAAAGCCTAGCCATGGTGATGATGATTGATAGTGTGGTGCTGAAAGACACCGTTTTCTGTTTGTGCAGATACTATAAAAGTTGGCAGAGTGGTCATTTTGTTAAATGTAAGCTAAGCAGTTCTTAGGAGGCAAGGACTCAACTGGACTATGAGGTCGGAAATTCACCGGCGTTGTGCTCAGACACCACCCAGTGAATTGCTCACTACCCTACCTGGCATCAACTATCTCTTTGAAAATCTGAATTACTTTTATTACTAGAAAACAAATGGGGAACTCAAATGAAAAGAATTCTGTTTTCTGTTTGAAATGTGCTTTAAATTCCTCTATTTATCCGATTGAGAAGCCCCCCTTTACTTGATGATAAAATAACCCAGTAGTACTTTCCCAACTTGCATTATAAATTTCTTATATCTGTTTACAAATGTAGTTTGCAAGACAAAGAGAGAGGTGTTGCCCAAGAATCCTCTTCCCCTCTCCAGAGAGCAGAACAAAGCTGAATTTGGAAAAATTGATAAGCACCTAATACTTTGAATAGAAGGGAAAATTGTTGATAAGACTTGCAAAAATGAAAATATCCTCAAAAATATATGTTAGAAAGACTGTAGAGAGATTACTCCTATGTCACTAAAGACAATGTTTTTATTATCAGGTGAATAGAAGAATATTCCCCCTCTTCCCTGTGTATTCAGAATGAAAAATCAAAAATGAGTTATGTATCTAAATGCACTAATGTGAGTGGATCAAAATGTTAACTCTCTGCTGTTGATTTCTTAGGATAGCAAGAGCTCAAGGCATATTGTCAGACAGAAAACAGAATATTAAAAATAGTATTTCTCTTATGTCTTGACTGTTTTAATGTTAAAAAAAGCAAAAAGAAAAAGCTAACACCATTGTTGATGTGCTATATCTGCGGGGCAGTAACCATGACAACTCAGCTAGCTTTTCTTTTAATTTATAAAGCAAATATAAGCATTTATAGAAATATTCACAAAATGTGTTTATACAATGTTGATAACATTCATGGTTTTTAAAATAAAACTTTGTCTGTGTCCCATATTTCCTCATATTTTATGCATTCACATTCTTCACAGTTGTCAGGACTTCTTAAATTTTATTCTTGTCATTTTGGTGTTTTGCCAGAATTAAGCTGAGTTGTTTTGATTTTCTTTCAGTATTTTTAATTGCATTGCTTTTTTTGTCTATTTTTTCACTATATTTTTTTTTTTAAATTCCTCATGTCCCTATAACGTTAATAGTTTTCATTTAAAAACAGATCTAAGAGTTTATTGATTTATTGTATTTGGTTGTGCGAGTTGTCCTGCCAGCTCCGTGGAGCATTTCATAACAGAAGCTTCCTGATGAGTTAAGATCCAAAATAATTTAGACTGAAGCTCTTGGCAGCATCTCTTTCTTCACAGCAGTGCTGTACAATGTAGGGTTAGAAAGTTAGCATTCCTAATAGGTATAATTTTGAATATCTGCCCAATCTGAAGAAAGTTAAATAGAAAAACATGTGCCTTAGGATTCCAGAAATTCTGCATTGTCTTTACACTAACTGAACTTCTTTTAACACAGTTATGTTAAAGGGCAAATTCTGTTCAATTTATAAATATAACCACTTCAATCTTTCATTTGTTTGGAGGAGTGAAACAAGCACGCTTTGAGTACAGAGCTTGAATTTTCTGAAACTGATGCTGAACTGTCTGGTAACCAACATTTACCTTAATACAGGCATTCAAGATAAACTAACTTATTCTGTTTCTGATAAGAAAAAAGACCTGAAAACCTGCCTCTGTCCTTGGTTACCCTGAGATAACTGAGGGAATGAGTGAGCTGGAATTAAACAGGGTAACCTATGTTCCTTAGTTTCAAACAAAATCTTGGTGACACTTCTCTAGTTCAATGGTTTTACTTATATTTCCTTTTCCTTTGTAAGGAAGAAGGTTGGAAGGTTCGAATCCAAACCTTCAGCTCTTTCTTTTTATTCACTTTTTAATTTATTTCTCCTTCAAATGGTCTGATCTCACCATCTTGTCTACATCTCAGAGTAATAATTTTTTATTTCAAAAAGGATAAGAACTACACAAGAATCAGTTTATTTAACTAATGTGAAATGTGTCTGAAAGATATTCTATCATAATGTGTTTAAAACTTGATAACTTAGTTTTCCAATTGATGTTTTTTCAGTGGCTGTTTATTTGAAAAACATCAGAAACATCCTTTGTTTAGGGGGTCTGGTGGAATGAAGTATAAAATTTGAGAAGAAAGTAGGCTATTAATAGAAGTGATTTCTCTCTCTATCTGATCAGGAGAGTAAAAGTTAAAAAGTATCATTCCACTATACAATCAGCTTACAGCCATTCAAACAACCTGTGATAGCTGCTTAGGTTAAAGAAAAAATTGTAAGTTACCTGCTAAAGAGAGTTAAACCAGAGTAGTAATAATAATAATGGCCAGTCTTCGCGAATGAAGATTTTAGGAAAGGTCTTTTACCTTTTCAGCCTGCGCAATGGATTTTTTAGGTGAGACACAGCATGTGCTGAACTGAGCCCACCCTTTAATCCTAAGGTTCATCTGCCGGGGCCAAGCAAGCTTGGACAATGGCAGTGAGGTCCTCAGGACGTAGGTTTGTTTAGAGTGACCTTCTCATAGATGGATGGCCTCACAGGGCTAACGAGCTCCATCTGCCCAGGGGACCGGGGAATCGAACCTGGGTCACAGCAGTGAGAGTCCTGCATGCTAACCACTAGGCCACCAGGGGTCCCATCATTCATTAAACCATGCTACATACATACGTTCTCCCACTTGATTTCAAAGCTAAGTTTTTTCTTGTATGGAAACAGAATAGGTGGGAGCTACCATAATTCTGAAAAAAAAATATTAGCCTGATGATCATTTAGAGAATGTGGTGAGTGCGAGACACCAAATCCCATGCAAACAGCCTCCATACAAAGTGTAGCATCTGGTGTTTCTGTGCCCTAAGGTGCTGAAGGCTTCTTCCTCTTTCATGTTTAGAGATAGCAGAAGTGGCTAGATTGAGTTGAAATCGTGCCTTTGTTTCAAAGAGCAGTAATAAATATCTTTATTAACTACTCACTTAATTCCTCTGATGTTGAGATTAATATACCCCTTTAGGTTCTCCCTTGTAAACAGAGGAAAAACTTCACTGCAGCCTATTGTAAAATGGTTTTAATGCGGGCAGCAACAATAAATATAGGGGTATTTGTCTTTCTCCACTCCATTATTTTAGGTTAGATGGAAGAATAAACAATTAGCTGAGAGAGTTTTAGTTCTAAAAGGGCCAGAGGAGAGAGAATTCCTCAAAATCTTATTGTCACTTTCCTCTCTGTCTCATATCCTGTGAATCTGGGTAACAATCCACTTGCAATGGTGTGATATGAGTCAGCAGAATACACTCAACAACTTTGAACATTTCCTACTAGTACCATTGCTTTATAAGAGAGGGTTTTTTTCTGAGCAAATGTTATAAGCCTGTCTTCATTTTTATGGAAATACTCCTGGTACACAAACCATTTGAAGGTGATGTACTGAAGTGTTATTTAATGTAGGCAGTAGAAAATATTTTATTTTGACTGTAGGAGAGAAAATTGAGCTACTAATGTTTTACATACTGTTAGTATAACTTTTTGTCACTACAAAGCATACAGAAGTAGTTAATCATTAAGGTTTCTTGGAAATTCTTAGATTTAAGCTTGTGAAGAGTGAAAACTCTCATTTTTACTTGATTTACACAGAATAAAAGACAAATCCTAATGCAGCGCACAGCTACTTGACTACATGTGAGGATATATGACAAATATAATTATTTTTTTGCATTGTAATGTTATCATATCCCTTACAGCTTTAGATCACCCCAGACAGCAGTAATGTAATTCTTGTTTTTCCTGTCACTGGTGTACATTACTTCTTTTAATCTTGCATGTAAGTGTCATGGAAATCTATTTACTCTTTAGTCCAGGCCTCAGTTGACCTTTTAGGATTACTATCTTGTTATTTCAAAGCTATTTAAAAAATTTAAATGACAACTAATGAAAAGGGTTTTGGTTTGGATAGTCAGCCTGCAGTAGGTAATTTTTTTCTCTGTTACGGTTTCGCACAGCACAAGTGTGGAAAGGAATAAAGGCTAATGTGTCTCAAGAGCAATCAAATACTTTGCCATACTTACCTTTCAACTCCTTAATCTGCTCTACCAGGAAAAGGAGTGAAAAATTAAGACGAAACAAATGAACGTTCTTTTTTTGGGAGAGATTTAAAATTAATTGGGAGGTTGCTCAGGTGGAGATTCAGGTGGTTGTAGGTAGAAGAGATGGAAGAAGAAAAGCTGTGTTACCAAAAGGTAACAGAGAATGGAAAAAAATTTCTGCAAGAGTGCATAGAATGGAAAAAGAATAACAAAGTGCATGTAAGGGTGGTATAAATTTAAATCTTAAATTAGTCTCTGAGTAGAAACCTAGGCTAATTTGTCTAGGTTCCTTCTACAGCCAATGGATAGAAACAAGTGCTACAGAGAGTAATTTGTTCCATTTGCCTTTGACACCTCAATAGTTGGGATAAATAGAAAGGGACAAATTCCTTTTTAAAGTGGCTGCTTTTTTTCTGTTGTTAGCAGAGGGAGTCTAGAGAACTATGGTAAGGTAAAACAGGTCTTACTAGGATTTGAGGTGTGTTTGTGAGGCTTTAAGTTTAGCATTTTAAACTGAACATTAAAACACACGAGAGTTCTTTTTTATAGCATTCTTTGAAGGTGTGAGAATGCTAACATTATATATTCAATAAATGTGTTCCTATTGATTCCAATATAAAATTGAGAATAACAAATTTAAGCCAATTGACCGAGATAGAAAGGAGACAGGAATCTATTTAGAAGTTGCTGCACTTATAGCTTACAAGATTTAAAGCTGTTCTTGATGTACACTGTGTAACAGAATGAATATAAAAAAGTACTATTCTTTTCTGATTTATGAGTTTAGATTCTGGAATCTGATCCTAGGTCTACTGAAGCCACTGGAAAAAATTGTTTCTTCAAAGAATGAACCTTATGCAGGACTGCGTGTTCTGCTGCGATAAAAACCATTAAGTCCTAATATGAGCTTGTCTTTGTAAGGGAACTAATGCTATCGTATCTGCTAGGAGAACAACAGTCAAACTGCTTACTGACCTCCAAGTATGTGTGTTTTTATATAAGAGGAAATTAAATGTGGCTCTTTCACAACTTAAAATATTTGCTCTATATCATGAACGACTGGGGAAATTAACAGAGAGAGCTGAGGAATAAATTTGTCTGTATTTTAAGAAAAGGCATATCTAAGTGACTGCAGTTGTGAGTTCAGTATTTTTAATTAATTATCATTAATTAATTTTCTAGGGTTTCTACACATATTCATACATGTTTTTGCACATGTCACCATTATGGGGGTTTGGTAATTTGCTTTTTCTTCATAAAAAAGTTCCTGTTTTCAAAAAATATGGACTTAATTCAACTTTATGTTTACCCTTCCTTAAGTAATATTATGACAGTATTAGGTTTGTATAAGTAGGATTAGAACTTTTTGCAGAATAAAAGTAGTTCCTTAGATATTAATAAGAAATGTGAAAAAATTTAATAGAAAACCAGGTATTTCTTCCAAAAGGGAGTGGTCACTATAATTAATATCAGCTATAGATAGACTCCAGTATTAAAATTTTTATAGTATAGAAATACATCACAGAGAATATGCTGTTACTTTCAGGGAGTTTGTACTCCTGTTGTTACAGCAATTAGTTTCAGAAAACTTTTTGCACAGTGATACTTAAATATCTGTGCAATTTTGTTCCATGGCAAATTACCACACATGCTAGCATTGCTCTATTCCTAGCTTCTAGTATAAAAACTGTTGTCCCTAACAAATTGGAATTATTCAATCAACAATCGATTTGGGTTAATATCTTTTTCATGCAATCAATATCTCAGAAAAAGAAGAATATATCTTTTCTTTAAAGCTCTTGAAAATATAAAAGAGTCATAAAATTATCTCCTTTAAGGTAAATTTTTAAGTAAGGCATTTGGTACTAACAAATTCTCACAGATTTCTCAAGTGATATTTCTTTTCTACAGAGTACATTCAGTTCTGTGGGAATACTTCTCTGTCAGCTGCCTTTATTATTGCTGAGATTTTGTGAATAGTGCATTAAGAAAAGACTCATCTTTTCCAAAGTTCTTCAAAGTCTTCTAGTAAACAGATTAAAGTACATGGCAACAAACACCTGATGTGAACAGTTCTGTACAACTGGGAAGACTGCTAATTTGGGTTAACAAATCACTGAGCTCACAGGAAAGACTTAAGTGGAACAAATGATTCTCTATGACCTAACACAAATACAGGGGATTAGGACATTTTTCTGGGCATAAAAAGACCATCAAGCTGTGTAAGATGTTTTCTGAGTCCTGCAGCAATGTCATGAACCATTAAGAAATCTATGGTAAAACAACTGTCGGCCTGCTGAATCTGGTGTTTCACCTTCCCTTCCCTTCCCTTCCCTTCCCTTCCCTTCCCTTCCCTTCCCTTCCCTTCCCTTCCCTT
>NW_020897737.1:6309192-6420880 GCF_003984885.1 Neopelma chrysocephalum
CCTGTGTGGGTTTCATGAATTGTCATTGTTTCAGTAGCATTGCTGAGCTATTGTTATGCCTAATCTCACAAAAAGACATATAGACTTCTAGTTAAACCCCCCTATGTAAGTCATTACAATGTAAAAAGATTAAATGCTGCAGGGAGCTGATTTTGCTCCTTTTTTTTTTTTAATGGAATACTTCAAGTTAGCTCTCAAATTTTCTGTTTCTTCTTAGTTATTAATAATGATGGGTGAGGTACCCAGTCAATTATTGATAGAATTCTTCACTAAATTTTTTAGTGTTCATAAAAATGAGGGGAACTTGTGTTTCCATGCAGTCCAACAGAAGAAATACAGCAAGGAGAATGGATTTTTTGAGAGATCAACAGAAAGCAAAATCTACCAATACATTGGACTAGGTAATGATCATTAAACTCTGAGATCCTGTTCTGTGTGAAGTAAATTGAAATCAGACTGATCTTTAACTTAGTTTAAAATGAGCACAAGATTCGATGACATTAAATCAAGTAAATGTCCAGCTATATAATCTCTTTTAACTACTATGAAATAACAAGGCAACAAGAAGATCTACAACCTCAAAGGATCATAGAATCACGGAATCAAAGAATGGTTTGAGTTGGAAGGGACCTTAAAGATCATCTAGTTTCAACCTCCCTCAAAAGCCCCATCCAACCTGGACTTGAACACTTGAACACAGGGATGGAACATCTATAACTTCTCTCGGCAACCTATTCCAGTGCCTCACCACCCTCACAGCAAAGGATTTCTTCCTAATATCCAGTCTAATCTTTCTCTCTTTCAGTTTAAAGCCATTCACCCTTGTATGCCCTTTTGAAAAGTCCCCTTCCATCTCTCTTGTAGGCCCTCTTTGGGTACTGAAAGGTGCTATAAGGACTCCCCAGAGCCTTGTCTTCTCCATCCTCAACAACCCAAACTCTGCTAGCCTGTCTTCATAGGGGAGCTGCTCCAGCCCTCTGACCACAGAAGGAGATCATGGAGTGAAGTTCATGACAGTAAATAACAGTTTCTATATATGTCTGGAATTTATTATTAATATAAAAAAGTAGAAAATAATTACTATATTTTTTTGTATTTATGCTTCCCTTAATATAGCCACACTTCAAAGTAAATCTTCTCTTTGTCCAGAGACAGAAGAGGAATCAGGAAGAAGAGTAATGGGTGTCAGGAGTTGGGAAAATGTGAAGTCAGCATCCACTTACCTTATACATACGTTACCCTCAGTTTGGTCAAATCATATGTGTTTTGCAGAAATCAGCCGCTTAGATGAGAAAGAGAGAGTGCCATCTGCTTCCCAAAGCATGAGCTTATCTGAATAGTTAATAATTTGATGGGTCAACAGTTATTTTTTAGCAAAGCAATACAAAATATGAGCATTCTAATCAACTGTGACTTATTACAGCATGTCTGTGTTTCAAATCATGTTTATGTAAAGCATTTCCTGTTTCTGCAGAGAAGGTGTATGTGTGTGCATATTTACATTAAAATTACCAGCCTGTTTCATTTGTCAGCAGAGAGGAGTATCAGAACATTTTATTTTATTTATCCTATCACTACTAACAGAGTTGCACAACAGATGGAGACATGATCCTGCACAAATGGCATTTTTACTGGGCAGAACTAGCAGGCTTTTCAGTAGATTGATGCTTTAGGTGTATTGAAAGAGGCATTTTAAAAAATCACTTAATATCCTTTTCTCTGCAAGTCTTCTGCATAGAAAAAATTAGTGTATTACCCCAAAAAAATAAGAAGAGATAATATACATAAAGGAATCTACTGAGACAAAAAGATTTGCAGATAAAGGTGAAAGATGTTTTTCTTCAGTGTAATATTAGGAGCTGTCTATACCTCTCAAGATTTTGATGTGAACAGGGATCTCTGAGACCCTATTAGGAAAAAAATTACTCATCAAAAAAGTATCTTTGTCCAGAAATTTAAGTTCGTAGTTGTAGAAGAAGTCATCTTCTAGTAATATTAAGGTTCTTTTATTTTTTCCAGCAAATGATTGCCTGGAGCTAATGCTTTTAACCTTGCTTTTAGTAGGTATACTTAGTATTTAGTATTTAGGGTATTTAGTTGGTATATTACAAAACAGTAAAAGAAAATAATCTAGAACAGATCACAAGTTAATTCATTTCTGTTAAATAAAAAGGTAATTTTATTTAATAAATAATACTTTAGTATTAGGAGATAAGCTGAAACACAATAGGAACTAAAAAAAAATATTGGCTAAAAACTGCAAAGAATTCACTGGATCTCTTCAGATCAGAGTTAGTGCCTGTAGTCAAGTTTTCTTAAATTTTAATGACCCAGTCATAAAATTTATATTTGTTTCTTGTGATGTATTGCTGTACAATTTCACAGTGAGCTCCAGGAAGTATTCTATGACATCAGATGAGCTTAATGAAACATAGAGAGCTTTATGTTATGATAAGTGTCAACTACTGATGGTTTTGCCACCTCTTGCAGTTCACTGCAAGAGATACTAGGAGGGGGTAACTGTTATGCTTAAGCACCTAAGAGATCTTGCTTTGAGAGTCATCTGGCCAAGGTCAGAAAATAATGCTCCAGTAAGTCTGACTTCTTACTTATATCAGAGTAAAACTTAGCTCATTTAAACATTTCTCCCATCTTTGCTTTTATTCATCAAAAAATTAAGAACCCATGTGAGCTTGAATTTTTAAAATACAAAGGCTGAACTCCCCATGAAGTAATTCATATGCTCACATCTTAGCACATATGACCAATTAATGTCTGCCTTTGATATGTGGAAGCTCTGATATGTGGATATCTGTCTTAAAGTGCGTTTCCCAGTGTAATCGTTCCTTTTTTTTATTTTACATTTTAATTGAAAATAATTTTCAATTATTTTCTGGAAATAACAGCGAAAGCTTCACAAGTAGTGAGGAAGATTTAATAAGGGAAATTGTACTTTGCTATGACTGTATCCTTCACAACTGCTGGCAAAGAAAAGACTGAAGTACTGTATGCACTACAGACAACTTTTTTCTTCTTAACTTCATACTGAACAATTTATAAGTAGTCTTCCTTTCTTTCTTGCACCCCTACCCACACATCCTTGATAAGTAGCATGTGACCCATAAAGGACAAGGCAGACAGCAAAAATTGCAAGACCTGTGAATACTTTCTTCATCTCTGCTAGCAGTACCTACCTTGTCTGTATTCTAGCTTGATGTCATGGACCTACAAACATACACATACTCATCCTGCAGGGCCACTGTCCTCTCCGTGGACCCAAGAACATAGGCTGAAAGGTTCCTTCAGTCTGGAGACTGAGACATTGGAGTAGTAACAGGCTCAGTGAACACAGTTTAAATACAGTACACTGACACTGTTACTGTGTCACCACACTGAGAATGGGATAGACAACAGCAGTGACTGCAAACACACTTGATGTGTTTATTTGTTCAACTGTGCTAGCAAGGCTCACATTCAGGCAAATGCTCCTAAAAATTCCTAGAAGCACTCCAGATAGTTAGATACTCATAAAAACACACGCCAATAAGATTTCCAAAGCCTAAACTATCATGGAGTGTTTGAAACCTAATGTGCCTGGGGACTTTTTAAAATATTAGGATGTGCACCACAGGGATGCCCAAGTTAAGTATTTTTGAAAATCCATATTTAAATAAATTCTGAGGAACCATGTTAAAATTCCTAGTTTAGCAGCTACTTGAGCTTGGGGAGATGCAACCACTAATCTTCAGAACATTTTCCATTACTGTTCAGGAGGTGGTTGCCAGGGTTATGAATTATGCAGAGTTCTGACAGAACCGCAGACCAGTGCCATTCCAGGACATTATGCAAAAGATTTTTGAATGCAGAACCAAGGGTCTGTGACAATCACAGGAAAAAATCAATGAATATTCCAGAGTAAGGAAAAAACTTCACAGGCTAAATCTAGAACAAGAACAGTCATCGGTGTTTTCTTTTGCAACACTATGAGACTGTAAAAGTAAGATAAAAAAAGGTAATATTTTTCACTTTCCAATTCAGATTTATTATGCATTTATTTCAAAGCTAATTTTCACCCCAAAACACACACCTTTGTTTTTCAGAATTCATATGATAGGGAAATGGAATGTGTAGCTGAAGAAAACCTCTGGCAATAAGCTCTTTAGCAAACATGAGGTGTCCAGAAATCCTGCAAATGGTATGCAGTGCAGTAGATCTGGACAGCCAGCTGGCATCACCAGTGCACCTTTTATATAGAACTGCATTTCCCGCAAAAATCTCTTTGGTGATTTATGCATTCACCTTTTAAATACCCTAAATGGTTTGGGAAATGAACCATGTGACTAGCAGGAATAGAAATCCCTTTAAAATACTTGAAAACAGAAAACAGGAGGCCCAGAAGGTGAAGAAGAAGGCAGATTTCCATGCTTCACTGCCTCACACCTGGCTATGAGAGGAATCAAACAGATGAGCTGTTTTAAAAAAAAAAGATACAACTGGGACTTCCAAATCTGTGGTAAGACTGTAGTGATCAGGGACAAATATCTTGTTGTTAAAAGAAAGAACTAATTCCCGAAAAAACATAAACATTAAAACACCTAATTTTCTCCTAGCTTCTTCCATTTCTCTATAACTCTTATTTGTATCTTGTAAATTAAGGTATTCAAACTTTATTATGTGTACCTACTGTAGGATAGGATAATTTAAAAAAAAATTATGTAATACATAAGCTATTTTTCTCCTTACTTAGTGATCATTGCACTAGATTTTTGTTCCTTCAGGGTACTCTGACAATTTACTGTGTTTATGAGCAATAGTCACTAACTTATAGATTTATATTAAGTTTTCTATTTTTGCTTGACTTTTTCTCCATTCATATAGTATCCAATTAATTCTCATTCTCACGTAACTTTCTTGGTTATCTTTTGTATTTTTTTCTTTTAGTCTCTCCTAATCCATGGGTTTTTCTGTCTTCCTTCATGCCTACTGTCATGTCTTTCTCTCCAACATATTTTCTATGTTTTTATTAGAACAGAGCTATAGGAGATTTGGGAGGTTTTTTTGTAGTCAAGAATAAATTCTTCCCAAAAAATTTAATATTTAAACAATTCCTGAAGAGGCAGTAAAGAATGGCATATTGAAAGAACAGTAGAAGGCCACTGTGGTAAGTTGAAGTGCAACATTCAAATTTCCTAATTTTTATTTTGCTTCAAAGATGTTCCATATGAAAGAAGACTTAAACAAGAGGAAGTATAAACGTAAGTGACTTCAGTCAGGGAGTGGAAAATGTTTTGCCTTTTAAATATTAATTAAAATCATAATCATAATTGTAACTACATAGATATACTTGAAATTATTATGCAATTAACAAAGAGTTAAAGTGCATATTTTAAAAGAAAATATTATAAAGATTCAGAGTAACAGCTTAACAGTTAAAATTTTTTCCTAAAATGTCAGCAGTTGGATTTTGCCAAGAAACATATTTTGCTTCTGGTTCAGTTAAATAATATATTCTAAAATATGTACTCTTTTCCAGACTAAAAAGTACCCCTGACAGTGCTAGCTCTAGTTGCACATTGACTCTCAAAGGAGATAATGTTTGTTTAGCTAATACTTGACACCTTAACAAAGATTGATTTTACTTGGAAATGAAATCAGCACCCAACAAGAAGGCACACTGCCTTCCTCTGTACTTTCCCAGTCCACTGGGTAAAAGCTCAAATAGAAAAATGATGGTAAAGTATTAGCAAATGTGCACTATGGCAGGTCATAAAGAAAGAAAAATAAAACTCCTCGGCCGGAAATATAGTTTGTCACATGTCTGAGCTTGGAAATACTAGTGCAAAGACTTTAGTTAGTGAATCTGGGAGAAAGAAATCCTTCAGGAATGAGAAGACATGTAAACAAGCTCAGAAAAAAACATTATCATTACGAACAGAACCTTAAACCAGTGATCTTGGAAAAGAGAAAGCTTATGCATGTCCTCCATTGGTTTATTTGAAGAGCTTTTTTGTAGGATGAGGTTCGTACTGTGATGGCAGATGTTCCAGCATTCTGTGCAGTAGATTGGGAAAGCTGTAACGAGGATTGCCTGAAGGAAAGCAGTGTCACTGAACAGCTATGAAAGAGGAATACTCACCCAAACACCACTGGCCCCCTTTACTTGGAGTCTGTTCCAAGAGCCTCATATCTACTTTTTGGATATGGAATTTGAGAAATTGGAAGCAGTATTTAGGGTAACTACCCATGTAACTGATCCTCATTACCTGTACAACTTGTACACAACAGGGAATGACACCTTGGAACAAAAATCACTTAGAACAACATACAAGGGAAGAGTGGGGCATAGACCCAATGCAACATACAGAGGTGACACAAATGATGATTCAGGTTACAGTTACTTGCTGTTTGGGAATTATTTGAGTAGTGGGATGAAATCTGAAATGTTAAACTATGCATTGTTTACTTCTGTTAATAAATATAGAATCAGATTAAAACAAGTTTAATATTTTGCCTGTAACAAGTTAATTTGAGGAAACTATCCGAATAGTCCTCCCATGGTATGTATGTATTTCGGCTTTCCTCCTGGCATAATAAGTATTTCCACCATTGCCACAGGCCTTCCTCTAGGCGTTCAGTTCCTCCATTAGTTCCACAGGCATACAGATATTTCTCTCCTTTGTAAAGCATTGCAATATATTTGATTCAAGCTTATAACTGAATTATGCTTATTCCCCTAACTCCTCTTTTGTATTCTAATCTATTTTTATTCCAAACAAACATGTCTACCAAGATTATGTTATTGTACTGTTGCAAGTTATTTCAGTAGTTTTCAGTAGTTTTGTGAGCCTGAGATAAGTGACACAAAGACACAGGCAGTGTGTTCTAGAAAGGCCTAGCCCATAGCAAATGGATGTAGGCCAACAGGGGCCATCTGGCTTCAGGGTCAGGATTGGTCCCTGACCTTCCTTTTTTTGACTGTACAAACATAACAATGCATAGCTCTAATTTCTATGATAGAGCATTACCTGCACAAGGACATTTATTCATTATTAATCTCTGTTATCATTATTTCACAGAATCTTTAGGATTGGAAAGGACCTCTGGAGATCATCCAGTCTAACCCCCCTGCTCAGGCAGGGTCACCAGGAATAGGTGACACAAGACTGTGTCCGGGGGGTTTTAATTTTCTCCAGAGAGGGAGACTCCACAACGTCTGTGGGCAGCCTGTTCCAGTGCTCTGCCACCCTCAATGTAAAGAAGTTCTTCCTCATGTTGAGGTGGATCTTGAATTTTAGTTTATGGCCATTAGTCCTTGTCACTAGGCACCATGGAAAAGAGTCTGGCACCTACCTTTGAGGTATTTATATGCATTGATCAGACACCTGCTCAGTCTTCTCTTCTCCAGAATAAGCAGGCCCAGCTCCTTCAGTCTCTCCTCAAGAAAGATTTTGGGGATTTTTTATTTTCTCTTTTACTGAAAAAAAAAAAAAAGGTTTTAGACAATCTGAAAAAAACCCTCCATCCTTCTGGCACTTTTTTGCATTCTTCTTTATTTTGTTTGAAAAGTGGAAAAGTTATAGAAGCATGCTAGGAGAAAATTATATACTTAACAGGATGCTAAAATCTTTTTTGGTCTATTTCATTTGTGCACTTGCGAAATTTTCAAAATATAATAAAAGGGATTAAGGATAAATCAGAAGGGGTTTTATGTATTTGTAAAAGGTGGAGTTCAGACTCTCAACCCGCTTCGATCAAAGTTTTGGAAATTAAAGGGTCTTTTAACTACGACAAATACTATGGTATTATAGCTACTCGATTTTTATTAAAACATTTTTGAGTGAGATTATTCAGCCTCTGCTTTCCCGAGTTCATCCACAATTTACCCTCCTCTCCAATTTTCTATAATAAACTAGTCCCTGAAAAAAAAGTAACTCAACTTTTATCACAGTAGTTAGCAGCAGTCACAGCAGGTTGCACGTTGGCAAATGTGTGAGGGTAAGTAGCGTAATTTGTACATTGAGAGGATGAAACAAAGCAATTTCCTGCATGTGCAGTTTGCAGCATCTCCTTGAAAGCTTTTAAGCAAATATCATGTTGCAAAAACTGTCTAAGAACACACTTCCAACTAAACATCTGCCAACTGAAGATGTAAATTTAGGTGCATTTCTATGGCTTTTGTCTTACAGCTTGTTTCCCAGTTGAAACAAGTGCTCATCTGGAAACTAGACCTTTTACTTTGCTGGGAACATGGAAAGAGTCCAAAAATTTGGCCCATTTCTTTAGTTTCTCAGGAATGTGTATATTATATTTAAAAGGTTGCATCTCACTCAACTCTCTGCATCTAAACATCAGAAATAAACCTTAACTGGGATATCTGTGTTCTCTCTAGAGTCAAAGTTATGAGACTGGTTATGTCTCCAGCCAATACTCACACAGACACACTGACAGTGAATCCTAACTCTCCTGGCCACCTGGTGTCTGATCCATGCCCTAGGTATGGTGTGAGAATGTAGGACTGTTTGAAAGAACGAGGGTCTCTAAAATGGATGGGAATTGAACTATAGCTGTAATGAACTGCTCTCTGACAACCTGGGTTTTCCTCAGAGGACAAGTAGGTTTGTTTCAGCAGAGACTCTCTGAGTGACCAAAGATACAAGTATTTTCTAAGTTCCAATAAATACCAGAATTAAACCAAAGTTTTGTTTGAGATGTAGTAGCATACATGTACATGTGCCTCTCCCTTTAGCAACACTAAAAGGTTATGTCACATTACATGTGTGTTTGAGGTTATTAAACTACAGCTAAATAAGCTTCACTCTAATACTGTGACAATATTCCTATGGAAGATGAAAAAAAAATAAGAGGATGGAATGTTCTACTAACAATTGCTGTAAAATGCATAAATTAAATGTACAGTTTTCTTGTATTTAATTCTAAAAATATAATGTAAATGGCATAGGTTAGAATCAAAATACAATTTCCTGACGCTAAGGATGGAACATATGAAATGTCAATATAAGGAAAATTCATATTATTGCAGTGTAGAACTCTATTCACTTCAGTGCTTTTGCTATTAAATATTTTCATATCCAAAATGTCACCCTGTCCTTACTGTTATTGGTCTCTACTTTGTCTATGCAGAGGCTGTTAGTTCAGTGCAAGACAGCAAAGTTTCTCATGCTTCTATGGTAAATATTGAGCATAACTTCTCTGGGGACTCTGCCTCTGTTCAAAAGCCAATTGAGCTTCAACGCTCAGCCTGTGATTTCTGCTCAGCTAGTTCATTAAAATACATGTTCAATTATACAACACTTAAAATACCATTTGAGTCTAAGAATTCTGGAAACTTATCAGTAGACTACTATCTCTACCTGACCATACACTGACAGTCAAAACTCTATCCAAACCTTATTATTTATTTTTTTAGTGGAGGAGATTGGAGGTGATTCATTTTTTCCACGAAAACAATTTAATTATATAATCAGAGGCCTATTATTTTCTGACATATTTCATATTGTCTACTGCAGCTCATTCATTTTATTCCTATGTCCATTTTGTACTGTAATTCTCAGAGTGAAATCTACAGGCTCTATTTTACCTGAATTTATAACTATTGAACATTACATTAGATACAGCCATTTTTTTCCACACTTTTGGTATTGACAAAATGCTACGTTTTATTAACTAAAGCACTAAAATATAATTTACTCTCTGTTGTTTTTCTGGCTATGTAAAAGCAGGCTGCTGATTGCTATGAAAATGAAATGGCAAAACATTAAGCAGTCCATTAACTTTGATTTATTAATAAGCATTCATTGAGGACACTTTCCTTCATTCAGAATTGGAATAGCAAGTTTCTGTAAGATTAAAAGGCTTTTAAGAAGAAGATTTAAATATCATAGGAATCATTTGGACAGACCCACTTGACTTTATAGATTTTTAAGGTAATACCATTTTAACAATGTTCTTATATTTTTTGTAATGGGAGCCTTTGATTATTTAGAATGAGACTTTGTAATTTTGACGTGCTGTTCCTGATGGACTCCTGCATTTGTTTTTCCTGTAGAATACAATGTGACATGTATTTAAGTTAACCTGATTTTACATTCTTCCAACTGCTTTGTTCCTCTGGGCTCTGGGGGAGGTTTGCTGTGGGTAGTCTGTACTAACATGCATGAACAGTCTTATGCTATATAATTTAAGTTGCCATCTGTTTAAAGAAAAACTTTTATGCATGTATTTTTTTCAATTTTTTTCTAAAAGAAAATAATTCTTCACAATGCATTGAATTTAAAAGAAAGAGATAGACAATACTGTAATTGCAGATGTATTGAAATTCATTATTTATTTAGTAAATTTATTTTTTTTCATAAGCAAGATATGATCCCTAATCATAAAATCAAAGAATCACAGAATACTTCGGATTGAAAAGCACCTTTAAAGACCATCTAGTCCAACTACCCTCCGTGGGCAGGGATATCTTTCTCTATAACAGGTTGATCGAAGCCCCATTCAACCTGACCTTGATCATATCCAGTGATGGGGCATCTACAACTATTCTGGACAACATGTTCCAGTGTCTCCTCACCCTCACCATAAAATATTTCTTCCTTATGTCCAACCTAAACTTACTCTCCTTAAGATTAAAAGCGATGTTTCTTTTCCCCTCTTGTCCTGTCTATTACTAAAGGCTGTTATGTAAAGTCTTTCTCCATCAGAGGGTTGGAACCAGATGATCTTTAATTTCCCTTCCAACCCAAACCACTCTGTGATTCTATGATTCTCTGATCTTTCTTATAAGCCCCATGTAGACATTAGAATACCTCAATAATGTCTTCCAGGTGCCTTCCCTTCTCAAGAAAATAAATTAAAAAAAAAAAAGAAAAAAAAGGGGAAAAAAAAGAAGCTTTTTTTTTCATATCTGTATGTAGTTTTCACTTCCTTCTGAGGACTGAAATTTTCCTGGATAGTTCCATACAGTTGTACAGGAGACATAATCTGGTCTGCAATGATGTGAAACCTCTGTGGTAGTTTGACTGTGACTGGTTGCCAGGTGATCACCAAGATGCTCTTTCCCTCCCTGTTCATGAACAGGACAGTTCATCAGATACAGTATAGACAGATAAGGGGATAAGGACAGGGACATCACTTACGATTCACATTATATTATGTAATAATATATTAAAACTAGTTGACACTAAAGAAAGCACATTTTGGAAGTAACAGCATCAAAATCAATTTGCAATTGTGGCAGAGGTCATGGATGTCTTCTGTTCTTTGGAATACAGACAGAATTTTAGCAAAAGCAGGATCAAATAGGAGGGCAAATTCTCTGTCATAAGAGGCCATTTAAAATTTAAATTTCTAATGGGGCTTAAATACTACTGGTTTGGGAAAAAAATCAGCAGTTATTGTTTCTCCCTCTGAAAATGGTTTGATCTTTGTGCAACTGCAGATACCCTTTAGACTTCCGTCCTCACAGTTATTTAGGAATCTATCCTTTATTTTAGCTGTTACTTTTCTTTTGCAGTATCTCTGAATTCGGTAGGTTTTGCTATGCAACCTTTCTGCTAGACTGGGAAGTGCAGTAACACCTGACTAATAAATTACAAATAGATTAAGGTCTTCATAAATCTATCACAGTGATGACTCCTGGGTACGTTTAAGTCTTCACTTCTGAGATCAGGGTAAACTGACAGCAGTAGACATAGATGTAGTAAGTGATACTCTTCCTGGAGTAAGTGATAATTTTGCACCCACTATTTTTGATTTGCATCTTCTATACCTCTGATTTAATCTTTCTTATGAGTATATATAGATATATATCTATATATGTCTATGTATATATCAATGATCCATAGACATTTCCCTCCTGAGTCATTTTCCGTAAGTGTCTGTGCTAATGGTACCACAGGCCACCTCCATGGAAACAATTATGATACTACAAAGAGCAAATTGTGACATCACTAAATGAATCAACCAAGCAAAGGAATGTTTGTGAATAGAAAAGAAACTTTGTAAAAAAATTTAGAAAATTATAGTAAGAAATGTATAATAATGTCTATGTAGTAGATACATGTAATAATGTTCAAGGGCTTTTTTCCTATCAAGAAAGTAATTTTTTTAAAGTATGTTGGAATACAATGGCAGCTCTTTACATTAAATCACTGTCAATCTCTTTCAGCTGACAGTGTGAGCATATTTAAATAGCTTTATAGCTACAGTACCATATGTTGCAGTGAGTACAAAAATGTAAAATTCTCAATAGAAACTATTCTCTGTTTTAAGGTGAACAGAAAGACTGACTTTATTCCTGATATTGTTGTCTTTATTGATGTAACCTCTGACACAATTAGATTATATGAAATCTATAAATATACTCCTTTTGCAAGGTGCATTTTCTAATGGAAATTTGCTGTAAGAAATAAATATTTCAGATCGTTTCATTTGTATCTTTGCCATATAGCTTTCCTTTTTCTTTGTTCATTCCCAACTTAGAGAAAGAATTATGTCACTACAAATTATTTTTCTCATGTTCTGAACATCAGCAGACTCTTCTATGGGTATTGCAAGCATACACTTACTCTTCACCTAATTAACTAGAGCTTTCTTTAGCAGTTATCATTTCACTCTGTGGGCTTTTTAGAATTGGACATGTACAAAAAATGCTCAACACCTCAACAGTCAAGTCATTTATTACTGTCCTGAACACGGCAAGTCTTTCATCTGTTTATATTTGATACATGAAATTCCTATCAATTCCATTTTAAAATGCAGCTTCTACTTTCGGTACCAAAGAATGTAAAATTTTCTTGTATTGAGTTTTTCATACCAGTCATTGTCTAATCAAGATTTGGCAATAGAACTAATTAAGTCTATTTTAAATTCTACTCCAAAATTGTTCACCTGGATGTCCAGACTTACTCATGCATGCTTTTTAATCAGTGTCAGGTGCCAGAACACCCAAGACAGTCCAGAAGAGAATAATTGGATTGATTTTGCTTGTGGCTGCATCCTTCAGCCTATTCTAGGAAGTTTGGAAAAGACATGTGTAACTGAATTAAATATTCACAAGTTCCTTAATCCCTTATATTTGTCATTTATAGCTCTATAAAGGGTATTTAGAACTGCCACATGAATAAGCAAAGACTTTTACTTTGCGAATTGTTTTGTAGATGTCCATTGTGGCAGTATCAGAGGACTGAAAGAGGATTCTGAAGGACTGTAAAGTCCATATAAGTTGCACCAGGATGTCAGTAAGAACATCTATTGCAAGGTGAGGGAGTCTGCTGCAGGCTGAAAATGAGTATATTCTGAAAAAATCTCAAGCTAAATATCCTTGTAGATATAATCCATCCGTAGTAGTTTAAGCTGCAGAGAAGGTATTTTTCCAGCAGGTGGACAATGCCCTTTAGAGTTTATTGGAATACTGGGAGTATTGCTGTGGAATATCATTATGCATGTTTTGGTGGTGAGATGAGTGCATCCAAAGAGAAATGACGCTAGTGAAGGGTACAGAGAACAAGTTTGATGAGGAGTGGACTGAGGAAGCTGGGTTTCCCTCAGCCTGGAGAAAAGGAGGTTCAGCTGAGACCTTATCACTCTCCCTAAAGGAGGTTGGAGTGAGATGGGTGAGTTCTCTGAGTCCATAGAAGATCAGGAAAGCTATTGGACAGCATGCTTCCTGAACATCCTCATGCTAACTCTATTACATGAAGCCAAATTTGTGGGCTTTGGAACAAAAGCAATTCTCCTTCCTGGTCCGGTAGAGTCAACTCTTATCTCAGACCCCATGGTTCATTCAGAGCCAGTGTGATATAGTCAGGTTGCCATTGCTCCCAAATCCAGCCAACGGTGGCATGTATTCCTGGTAGGTGCCCATCCACACACCCACACATGGTGCAAACATGGCTAGCCATAGAAACCAACATAAACAGAGAGCAGTGTCTTCACTGGCACTGCATGAACATGGCTAACATAGACAGCATACACCTGTTCCTCCTCTCTGGCTGATCAGGGTCTAGATTAATTCACCCTAAATCTTTTGGTTCACAGACACAGCCACATTCTCAGACACCTAGAATGTTACCACATACTCTAAGTCTTTTCACATCCCTATGCAGATCCCCATCCCTTTATCGAGTCACTGGCTCAGACCTGGGTTTTTCCTGAGTGTCTCCTCTGACTTGCTGGCTAGTCCAGCTCAAAATTTTATATAAAAGAAAATACATGCACGCATGTAAGTGCACACACAGACCAGAGAAGGGTCCCAGCAGTTCACACAGAAAGTTGCTAGGAATAAATTTTAATAAGAAAACAAGACAGCCTGCAGTGGTCAGATGCAGAGCTCAACCAGGCAAATGCATTTATCTGCACTTTTCTCCTGCTCAGTTGACCCCCTTTATCCTCCTTCCTCTCCACCTCTTGTTCTTGTTTTTCCTCCATCTGCACTGATCATTACCTTCCTTCATCATTGTCTCCTCCCAGGTTTAAAGGCCATCCTAAATTAAATACTCCCAGTTTTGCTGCATCCATACCTAGAATTGCCACTTCTGTTACAGTTTCCTAGGGCATTCCAGCTTAATACACTATGAGTGACACAGTAACCTGGCCTGTCAGGCCAGCCTTGCAGGCTATAGTTACCAAGGCCACACTGACATTGAAAGATTTCCTTCCCCAGGAGGTTTCCAATTCTCTCAATTGCCTCTGGGGTTTGGCTGTCTATCACCTCGGTCTCCCTTAACCACCTGCAAAATCTGACTATTTCTTATAGTGAGACCCGTAGCAGCTTTTTACTCCTACATCCAGCAGCTTCTCATGATCAGTTCACTTAGCTAAACCTCAGACCAGGTCTAAGTGATCTGCTTATGTAGCTTAACAAATTGGACGTGCACTCTGCAGTTCCTCTGCTTTCTTTTGGCTCTCTGAGAAAAAGTTTTAGAAATTAATGAACTTACAGGTTTGCATCTCTTGATAAATAAGTTGTCTACTTACCGTTTCACATTCACTGGGTCAAATCTGCTTCTTTCTGACTGTGCAGCACTCTATTCCATCAAATATATTTTTGTGGAAGAACTATAGTATTAATACACTGTTAGGTAAAAGTGCATAAAGTATTATTATAGAAGCATATCCAAATAATTTTTCACTGATATATAGAATTAATTTTCCACTGCCTTATAAATTAACTTTGATGAACGAATCTTCATATTTTAATCTTTCTCTTTAATCACTACAAAGAAGATTATATATACATATCAAGAATGGAACAAAATTCATTGGAATCTGAAGATGTACTACTTTTTTTTTTTTTAATTATAGTGGTCAAGGAAGTTAGTTTCTGTTTGTGGTAAAGTCCAATAAAGCCTAACACATTAAAATTTCTGCAAAAGATTAAGACAGTACTTCCTGACTGCGAATGATCTTAAGAGTTTGAGATTTATCATTTTGTGGACATTTTTCTAGAAGTAGAAGAAGTAAACATCAATTCCTCACTTGTAAAGTAAACAAATTGTTCACAGCAAGTCAATCTTTGTTTTAGTTTTCTAGAAAAATAGGTGATAGAGATACAAAATGCAGACTGACGTACAAACCCAATAAATCAGGCACTGCTAATGCATTAAAGTCTGCAGACTAGATAATTTAATCAACAATTGTTTTTATATTTATTACTGAAACTGACCTCAAAGTTCAAGCCTTTCTCAAAGTTTCTCCAGAGAATTGAAATGTATTTTGAATGCAACCAATGATGTTGAAATAAAATACTATTATCTCACATGGGCTTTTGATGACTGAAATACACAAGATTTGAAGAAAAAATAAAATAAGTCTTGAAGTTACCGCAAACAACTTGGGATTTTCCAAAATGCCAATAGGAAAATGGCAGCATACAGTGTACAGACGAAAGCCAAGACATCAAAAGATGCTTTAGAGTCTTTTGTTTCAGAATAGTGTGTGTTTAGTAGTCTTTGGGCAGTTACTGATAGATGTTTGCTAAACTTATCAAAAACCTCCAATCCCAGCTATCCTTAAGGTTTTCTTTTTCATTATTTTTCCATCTGTTGCACTAAAATTACCCACTACTAGGAGTCTTATGTGGGGCAAAGAGAATAGAAAAACATACACTTTCTATACTCCTTGTTCAACACTTCTATTGATTACACTGCAGATTAAAATTAACATTTTTGCATCATCTAGTACATTTTGTCTATTCTCAATCCAACATAATCTTTTGCATTTTACCTATAACCTTCTACAGTTTAGTTCTTTGTACTACTGCTTACTCAATTTCATACTGTTCATTTTGGATATTTTATCCAGTCAAGATCATTTCAGATTTGAATGCTGCCCTCCAAAGCATTTGGAATTTATTAACCACAACAATTGTAATATATATATTCCCTATTCAGTAAACCTAACAAAAATATAGAGAGACTGACCCTTCTGTAAACTTTTCAAACTGTATTTTCTCCACTTTGATTGAAAACTACCTGTAGATAATATTTGGAGTATGATTTTTTATCTAATTATTTTCCTACTCTGGCAATGATTCAAGATATTGCTATATGTTACAGTATCAACTGCCTTTCTGAAGTTCTGATATAACCCCTCTACTGAGTATTCTTTATCCAATAGTATAGTTGTCCTGCCAAATAAATAAATTAAAAGGCTTTCTACTGTTCAGTCTAAATACATTAGTTTGAGTTCTCTCACCCACTGTCAACATTGTTTCTTCTCTAGAAACTCATACTTTATTTCATAATTTATTCATAGTTTATTTTTTTTCTGGAAGCAAAATCAGACTCACTGCTCTATAATTTTACTGACCCTTCTTTTCTGCTCTTCTTAATGTAAGTACTGGGGTTTTTTCCCTTCAGCCCTCTGGGACCTTCGTTCTATTCCAAGTAGTCTCAGTACTAATCGCTAGCAGTTCAGACACTGCACCAGCTTGTTCCTTCAGTGTTTCGGGGAGAATTTCATCAGACCCTGCCATGTAGAATATCTTTAGCTTTTCTCTGACTGTTCACACACTATTTTATCCTATAGTCATCTTTTGATAAAACTTAATTTTGCTAAATTTCTGATTACAGTTATTTTTATTTCAACAGAAACAAAAAAATACTTAAATGTTATAATTTCCTATTTCTTCTCTATTTATTTTGTGTGAAAAACTTTACTTTCTCAAATAACTAAAAAGTGTTAAGTCTTACAGGAAAACTCAATGAAAAATAGTACTTTAATAAATGTGTTTTATCTTGTTTCTTTTTTGGTTTAGGGCTATCTTTCTCTAATGGGTCAAACATCTATGGCATACTAATGAATATAAATGATGAGTGCAAATCAAGTGCAAAGCAAGTATATATTATAATGATCAACTTAAGTGATTAATAATAGTGTCATCTTGGTTTATTCAAGTGTAACCTAGGTTCTATGTAATGAAAGTCTCCTGGAAATTTATCACAGTGTCATCAAAGTGAGAGAAAGAAAGAAATGTTGAAGGCGGTGATAATGAGCTATCAGAACATCTGGCAATTATTCTTATCTTTAAATATTTCTTAACACTTGGTGAGCGTACCCCTTGCCACTAAAAAGCAAAATTAACAAGTAGGCTCTAAAGATATGCAGAAAAGTGAAGTAAAAATTCAAATTCTCTTTTCAGTAACTCATTAAAAAAATACTGAAGTTGCTTTAGAAATTTCTCCCTAGATACATATGAGGAAAAAAATACATGTTGAAATAAATGAGATTCCCTGGAGTCATCATCACTAACAGAGCTAGACACAAGCCCAGGTATTTCAGGTTATCAACATGCAGAGAAACTCTTACATTACTGAACAATTTGCTGAATCATGACTTCATGCTATTCAGTTTTCATCAGTTGAACTAAAATAGCAATGACTGCAGTCAATAGGAAAGACTAAAGTGACTAAAGTGATAAATTTGATGATGATATCCTTCTTTGTTTGCTTAACCAGTTTTCTTTCAATATATTCTTTGATCTTTTTAACAGTATAATTCATCGAGCAAACCACCATTTTTAATATAGATTATAAATTTTTAGTTCACAAATCTTTTCTCTTAACAGTGGAGCTTTGTGATATCACCAAATGAGTTTTTCCAGTTGGAACTTTTCAAAAGAAGAATAATTTAAACCAAATTGGGATTGAAACAGTTTATTGATGCATAAACAACAAGCAGTTACCCAGCAGTCAGTGAACTATACATATAGGATCAATACTGGTAATAAAATAGCTGCAATACTGGAGGCAGGATATTAAACCTGTACAATTTTATAGACACTTTTATAGACAAATTTATCCCCGAGGGCTCTAATCACACCAGAACACACATGTGTGCGTATACAGAGACATGCACATACTTACAAGCCTCCTCTAGCAAAGCATGAGCACGTGTGCTGTAAGCAACCCCCCAGTCTCCTGGAAGTGGGTCTGCCCTGCTTGCACACCCCTCCTGTGGGAGATGTGGGAGCTGCAGCTCCATGTGTCCATTCACTGTCCCTACCCTGCAGGGATCACCACTCACAAGGGCCAGGACACTTAGTTCCTGGCACTGCCAGGGAGGCTGCTCCCTCTGGGCTGGGCAGCAACTGTGATGCCATAAGGCGACCTCTGGCAGTGCCAAATCAGGTTTCACTCTATTGTTTTCACTCCAAAGTCTCTTCCTGCTGTTATGAATTTCCATGGGTTTTTTTATACTTCTTATCAGGCTAATTCCTGCTTTGTATCAGAGGCCTCATAATTCTCTGATTGCTTTTTAATCCTGCTGATGATTACATCAGCATCCTCTTTACAAGACCAGTTTTAGGCAAATGGATTCAGACAGTTTTGAGTATTCAGTCCAGTCATGCATAATACTTATGCTCAAATTCTCATTTCACCAAGTTATGCAGATCAATCATTCACCAAATGTTGAACAGCGCAAGTACTCCACAGAACTTAGCCCTAAGATGTTAACTTCTAAGAACTAAATAAAGAAAAAGAAGGAGCAAAAGAGAAAATAGGATATTTCACAGAATCACAGAATGCTTCATGTTGGAAAGGACCACAGTGGGTCATCTGGTTCAACCTTCCTGCTCCAGCAGGGCCACCTGAGAGCACGTGGCACAGGATTGCATCCAAACAGTTCTTGAATATCGCCAGTGAGGAGACTCCACTCTCTTGTCAATCTGTTCCGGTGCATGGTCACCCACACTGTAAAGTTCTTCCTCATATTCAGGTGGAACTTCCTGTGCATCAGTTTCTGCTTTTTGACTTTTATCCTACTTATTGGCACTTACACCCTCCCTTCAAATACTATAGACATTGATGAGGTCCTCTCTCAGTCATCTCTTCTCAGGGCTGAAAAGGTCCAGCACTCTCAGCCTTTCCTTATAGGAGAGATGCTCCAGTCCCTTCATCACCCTCGTAGCCCTCGGCTGAACACACTTCAGGAGTTCCAAGTTCTCTCTTGTACTGAGGAGCCCAGAACTGGACACAGCACTCCAGATGCAGCCTCACTAGGGCTGAGTAGAGGGACAGGATCATCTCCTTCATCCTGCTGGTAGTGCTCTTCCTAATGCACCCCAGGATACCATTGTCCTTCTTGGCCACAAGGACACACTGCTGGCTTGTTGTCCCCCAGGACCTCAGGTCCTTCTCCACAGAGCTGCTTTCCAGCAGGTCACTCCTAACCTGTGCCAGTGCCTGGAATTGTTCTTCCCCAGGTGCAGGACTCTGCATTTGCCTTTGTTGAATTTCAGACAGTTCCTCTCCCCATCTCTCCAACTTGTCGAAGTCCTTCTGAAGGGCTGTACAGCCCTCTGGGGTATCGGCCACCCCTCCCAGCTTTGTGTTGTCAGCAACTTGCTGAGGAGGCATCTGCCCTTTCATCCAAGCCATTGATGAATAAGGTTAAATGATAATGACCCAGTATTGAACCTTGGGGGATACCACTAATGACAGGCCTCCAACTAGACCCTGTGCCACTCATTATGTCCCTCTGGGATCTGCCATTCAGTGAGTAGATTTTAGATCTCTTGAAATGAAAAGCTAGTGTATTCATTAAGAAACATTTATCTGCAAACACTTAGTGGCATACTCTCAATATTTAGACTATATCCACCGAAATTAATCTCCTTAGAAGAGGACATCCAAGAAATACTTCATAAAAAGTGTGAATGCATTTTGGGAACTGTGAAATACATAGCTTTTCCTTCTTCCAACATAATTTCATAAAGAAGCATGCCTGCTGCCCAGTCAGTTTCCACAATAAACCGCTTTTAATATACTCTTCTATTCTCACTGTGAAAGCATTTGAGACCTTTTAAATCCTTTGGCTGAGATACCAAGACACTCCAAAATTTGCTGCCTAACAAAATGGAAAGACAAATTATCCATTCAGGCACTACCTAGAAAAACTTTGACAAATCTGTCAAACCTAAGAAGAAAACAGACTTGGTGGTTTATAGAAGAAGCTTTTTGTACTTCTGGAATCACGAACTGGCTCTGGGATATTTATTTTAAGCCTGAACTTCCTCCCCATCCAGAACAGACTTCAGATCCTGTCAGGAAGGACAGAAACTGTATCACTGTCCCATTATAGATTTAGATACCCTTTGAAGGAGTTGTTTTGCCTTTCTGCAGTGGATGCATGACAATCCCCTTTTACATTAATACATCATATAAAATATTCTAATAATAGCTTCAAGACCATGCATACCAATAACAATATGTTACTGATAGATACAAAACAGCCTGTCAAAAGAGATTCCAAGGTAGAAACTACCTAGGAAATCAGAATAAACTGATTTTAACACTAATGTTGCACCGGCATTATGGCATAGGTCTGCCTCCTGGAGCACTCTGACCTGTCCTGATCAGAGGAGCTGATGGAGGTTCTTTTTCTTTTCCTCCTGGAGCACATGAGGGACAATGTATTGTTAGATGCACTGCAGTATTCATGAAGTCTTAAATACTTATACCCTGGACGGGACTAGGACAGTGTAGACAGTCTTAGAAATTTCAGTTCAGTACACAGAAAGATCAATCCTTTAGCAAAGGAGCTATGATTTTTCTTAGTATTTCTTTAATTCACTTCCATTTCATAATATTTTTTTCATTCTCTTTGGCTTTCTTTCAGACCCATATGCATTAATTTCCATGCAGGAAGCAGGCAGGCTATCTGAATGTTGCTCCTTTTTTTACTGCATTGCCTTCCATTGTCTTCATTGTTAACCTGTGTCAACCACTCTGCCAGAACCTGCTTTGCTGCTTCTAATTTACCCCTTTTTTATTCTATTATTATAGTCATTATTTCTCAGCTATCCCACTGCACTTAAAATAACTAATCGGCTGTACTCCTTTACAATTAAGTAAAAAACTAACCTTTCTACATCACTCATGGACAACAAAACAGCCTTATAGCAAGTTGAAAACTTATTGCTTGTTTATTTCCCCTTGTTTGTCTGCGTTTCTTTATCTTAAGGTAGTTTAAAATTCTTGTTTTGCTATTTGCAAATTATTTTGGTTTTGAATTTTTTTACATTTAGGCTCCTCTTCCTTTAAAAGGATTTTTTGTTTTATTACCATCAGAGTTTTTTAAGACAGTTGGATTCTGAGCTCCAATAATTATAGAGCTCTCCTGAAAATAGTCAGTCGTTTCTCACAGGAAACATTTCTGTGTATTACACGTGTAACAGTCTAAACAAAAGTTAAAAATTGCTGTATTCTTTTCCTCTTTGAAGAAAAATCACATCAGGAAAAAAGCATGCAGTAAAGATTAAAAGTAAAAAAAATTGCTATTACCTCATATTATGAGGTAAGCAAAAACTGCAGCTTGACTTTGACCACTAGCATATCTGGACCCAATCTTATGAGTCTGTGAGCACCTCATTCTTTCACCATTCTAACAGAATCGGGAAGAGCTCGTTGTAGAAACTCTGGGAACCCAGCTGAAAACCCCCAAAAAACCACCACCCCCAATTTCAAGACACAATGAAAAATCAATATATTTGCAAAGTGGTCATATTCCAAAGGTGACAAACCTTGACTTACAAGCTTCACGTCTGAACTTTGGACTAAGAATTTGTCCACAGTTCCTCTCAATCAGCATTACATCTCTTTGTACAGTGTTTTTTCAATCAATTTTTGCATGGAGCTAAATTACATTTAAAAAAATCCATGATTCCATACTGAATTTAACGTCTTACCACTGTAGGGGAAAAAAAAATAATGACATTTAGACCAAATTGTGATTTTCAAATGAAAAACCAGGAAAACAACATAATGTTTCATTTTCATGGCTAGGCTTCGTGAACGAAGATTTGGGAAGGGCTCTACCCACGTTTGCTGCAAGCACTTTGGTGGCTAAAAAGGCCAATACGAGATAGACAACATAATGTATGTTGTATATGAATTGCTGGTCACTGTATTAATAGAGTGCAAAAGATATTCAAAGACACTATTGACTGTATATGTCTGCACCTATTTTTTTAAAGTTTGGTTATTGTATGAATTTTCAATGACCATCTTTTTGTGATACAAGCTGTAAGCACATTGTGTTGGAGAGCTCATTTCACACATATGCCTCAGATTACAGGCAGCAATTGATCTTCAGAGAAACTTTGTTCTGCAGGCACTAGTCTGCCAAAGCCCTTTGTTTTCCGATGTAGCACAAGAGAAGCTGCTTCTGAGAGGATGGAAAAGAAAGTACGAAGAATGTGTCTTGGCTTAGGTTAATCAAAACTCTTTCTCTTCATCTCTGACAGAAAATCATCTGAATGAAAAATGGTTTTGAAAGATGGACAAATGTATTTTGAATGTTAGAGGCTTGCTGCCTGTGGTAAAAGCACAGTCTTCTGTAAAGAATCCTGTGCATAGAAAGCAGACTCATTTTTAAACTTGTCTCTCTATTCTATCCATTCTTTTGAATAGAAATGGAAATGTAGAACCATAGCCTAAAAATTTTTTGGCCTTTGCTGGCTAATTTCCAGTCATTCTTTTCAAATATCAAAAAAAAACCAAAAAACCAGGAAAATTCCAAAGCTTGTAGAGAATGACTTATTTTTGTTATCAAGAGATCAATAAATATACTTGTTATTACTACAAAATAACATCTGTTTTAAATATAATTGCCATGAACATAATTGTGAAGAAAGAAAAGAATACCATTGCTGTAGTTGCAATTTCTTCATGCTATTAAAATACACATTTCTAGATGATATTTTGATAAGTGAACATTATGGAAAACCACATCTCTGTTGAAGGATGGATGTTTTTATAACTGCAATTATTTCCTTCTGTATTCCCTTCCTTTCACACCTTTCCCCATGAAGTTCACATCAAGCATATTTGTAAATTATAAACAGTTAAATTGTTGTGTTTCTGTCAAAGCAAAATAAATAACATAATATGTTAGAATGATCCAAATCACATATGTAAGGACTCAGTCAAGAACACTGAGAAAGATACCTTTTCTTTCCTGATCTGCAGAAGATCCCATGCACCAATTTTTTCTCACCTGTCTCACAGAATGAATTACAAGTACAAAGACAGTGACATGTGGAAGTAGAAGGAGAGGTTGGAACTATAAATAAGCACACATATAGTAATTTTAGCTAAGAAAATACAATTTGTGTTCTCAAAAGCCATTTATCAAGAGAAAGAACAGTTGACCTGCAGTTCCTGTTTCAGTTTCATCTGTTGCCATCAGCTTTTCCTGGGGTAGGCTAAAGAAGTCCATCAGGTCAGAGCAGACAGGAGGTACAAATTTTGATTTGCTCAAAGACAGGCTGCTTTTTTCCTTTTTTTTTTTTTTCAGTAATAAAAATACAAGATATTTTTTAAACACAAATTGCACTCAGGCAGCTGCTTATTTTAAAAGCTGACTAAAGATTCACCAAGAACTTAAATAAAAAGTGATGAAAATGTAAATATGCTTAACAGACAAAGTATGTACTCATTATTGAAATGCCTTGCTTAATCTTCTGTATCATGCAGTCTTATTTATACACCTTCCTGACAAGAACAGCATGTGGCAACTGAAATTTACATGATTTTTATTGTGTGTCCCAAAGGAATACTTGAGTAGAGATCAGCATTGGCTATTATGGAAAGTGAGTAATATGTTACCTTGGGCTTAATATTGCTAGCAACTCGGAGATTGTGTCAGATTTACAACACAGTATCTGGCTAATATTGACAGTATCACAACCTCTTTCAAAGCTCTTGAGGCAACTGTCATAGATGTCAAAAGTGTTATATTTTGATGTGAGGGGAAGAGGGGGATTCTGTTTTCTATCACCCTAAATTTACCTCCGGGAGGGCACCAAGCTTATTTTTATGCCTTCTGCAGACTTTTATCACTTTCTACCTTTTCCAGGCTTTTTAAATTTACATCTGGAAACAATTTGCCATAGTTGAATTGCATTTTATTTATACCTTGAAAGCAGCAAATTTTGCATGTGTGTTTGGCTTAGATCACAGCGTTGATGTTCAGAACTTATATCATGAGGTAATTATGCTTCTAAATGCTCAATATTAAGTATTTTTTTCTCAAGATAACAAAAGTATGGCTGAGACAGATAGGTTTAACCAGTTTACCTTAGTGTCACAAATTGACACTGAATTAAGAGCTCAACACATCTTCCCTGATTGTACTCGTTGGCCCAGGTCACTATATCTACTGTATCTAATTCGGGGAATCAGTTGTAAATATTTCTTTCTATTGAGCTATTCCTGGTGAACAACTCTACCCAAGGACAGATGTTCTATATAAGTGTGTTGGAAATATCTTGCATATTGATATATTTTTAGGAGTCTTCCATCTTTTCCTTATCTGTTATTCTTACGGTTTAGGTTCACTTTACCTTTGAGTTTCTCATCTACATTTTGTTTTAATTCATGTCCAAATAGTTCACAAGCCTGTGTTTTCTTTCATGCAATGTAGAAGCAGAGGGAGCAGAGTTAGCCTTTGGTAGCTATTACGTGCTGAGGTTGTCTTTAGATGTAGGCTCAGCATGCAGCAAGGGTATACATCCAGTTTCAGCCACTCTGAATTACACAGGTTCTCCTGTGGACCTCATTACAATTGCTGACCTTTTAGGCATATATTCTTCCAGTAACAGACCTTTAGCCTTTAACTATTCTGGCACTATCTCATTAATTTCTACCTCTATGCCATCTCTCAGGCAACAGGAACTTTCACTCAACAGCCTTACTCAGGAAGCTTACTAAAGTAGGATACATGCAGTCCTCTCTTAGGGAGTTGCCACACATTGATCAGAGAAGCTTTTTCATTTCTGAGTTTTCATATTTTTTTGTGATTTTTTTTTGCTTCATATTACAAGACCTAACTACTTTTTGCATTTTTTATCTACTTCAATCCTTATAAATTATTTTAAGTCTTAGTAAAATGTGAACTGAGCACAGTCTGCACATAAGCTATAAAGATACTAATTTGAATATTCTTCCTTCACATTCCAACGTATTTAACAGGAATTTGTTGTATTACAAGTATGCTATCTGGATCTATTGCTGTTACATTTTCTGCTTAATACTGACTACCTTGTTATTATCTAAATGAGTATTATACAGATTTAAAAGAAATGGTGTAATGTACGTCATCCAAGGCCATCTATAGCTCACAAATTATTACCAATGTTCTCCCTTTGCACTCAATATTAATTATATGTCTTCTGAGTGTCTTACCCTAATGGTAATTTCTCTTGCTTCATTTTTTTTTTCCTTTAATTGCAATAATTTTTTTCTGCAATTAAAGGTGAAAGGTCCATAAAGTAGCAAATAATTTAAGTGGACAATTAAATAGAATACAAAATAATTGTATGCTGAAGAATCCTATGGGAATTTTTCACAAAAAAAGGATTCAGTTATGTTTAATTTAAGATTTATGATCTTCTTCACAAAAAAAAATGCAGTTGGTACAAATGGAAAATCAAAAGGCTTTATCAAACTCAAGTATTTTATGTAAGTAACAAATGAGTCTAAGAATACACTGCAACACAAAAACTGAAGTTGCAAAGTTACATGTTTCATGGGGGTGTCTGCATTTCCCCATCAAAATGCATCAAGATTCTGCATAGGCTACTCTGACATAAAGACTTCCTATGGTGTTATAGACACAAAAATTTATCACATATTTCCATCTATCATTACATCACAAGGAGGTTCAGATGTGAATTAGTGAGTGGAAAGACATTTCCTGATTTCTAATGATGTCTTCTGTCATGATCTGTGTTGCATTCTAGAACAAGACAGAGTCTGGGTTTACTTAAGAAATCAGTGTACCTGAATAAGTTCTGCCTTGCTTGCTCATGGGAAAAGTTGGTTTCTCTTTTGGTTATATCTCCTCATGGTTTATCTGTGCCTAGTTTGGCTTTCACAAACTCATCTTAGAGGTAGGCCAGAGCTAGAAAGATATCTGGTAGGTGACTGTAATGTGTCAGACCTGATTAGAATCATAAATGGACTGAAGCTGGGGTTACTGCAATAGTCAGAACCTACATATCCATGTTGTCTTAGCAAGGAGCCTTCTCACTTTACCTTGGTTTTCTTGTGTTTTTTTTAGTGTTGTTTGGTGCTTTCTTCTTATTTTGGTTTTGTTACCTTACTGTGTCCCTAAAAAGAGTTTTCACTTAAGTTTTTGAATGTCTTCAGTAAAGATATCAGGTGTGATAGCTAGCATACTTTAATATTCGATAAACAAAATAAGCCATTTAGAAATGACAATGCTCCTAAACATGAAGAAAATATATGAATATATAAAATAAAACTTGTGGAAACAGGAGGGGTTTGAAGAATTTTTTGATGCAAAATGGTAACTGCAGTAGTTTCACTAAGAAAAAAACAGAAAGACTCTAAGTAATATCACATTCTCATTTGGCTTGATGTCTCAACTGTTGTTAAATGGCATAATTTCAGCAAAATCAATGAAGCTGGGCTAATCTGCATCTTTCAGTTGAATGGAACTATACCAGTTCACACCAGCTGGGAGACCAGGCTGCTCCAGCAATGGCTTGTCCTTGGTTTTAGTCATTTACGGTCAGCAGATCTGCTTCAAGTTATGGTCATTCCAAGAAGGATGTTAATTCATTTATGAAAAGAAGGCAAGAACTGTTTTATATGGAGAGATGTATGGAAATGCTTTGTGGCAGATATCTTTTACAAAAGGATTTGCATGCATAATTGAAAAGTGGGGATGTTAGCATGATGAAAATATCTGGAGGTAAAGCACACATAGAAAAAGTGGAGTAATGTGAAATGACAGCAAAAATATGGATGAAAGTGGCCAACTGAGTATCTGCCAACAAACACTGATAATTCATTTTACAGTTTTAGGATTTCTGGGAAGCAAATGCTGTTCAGTAGATATGTTCACAAATGGATCGAAATTACTCTTCAGTAAAGAGAACGTAGGGAAAATGTCAGAAGATGCCATAGTGATGCATTGTCTTTCAGCATGAACTTTCATTTTTGATTATTCATTAAAAATTCTTTATGTTGTAGAAAAGCCTATCATTTGACAGGATCATTAGATTTAATTAATTAGGATTTGCACATGCCTATTTAGTATTTCAGCTGTTCTGGTGCTTTGAAGCTTATGAACTGATTGTTTTTTCAACAGCACTGGGAATCCAATCTATCTCCTGGCTTGGCAAGGCCTTTCAAAGTAGCTCTCAGCAGGCAAAGTCACTGGGCATGTTTTCATAAAAGTTACTCCTATTATTGGGCCTTAGACCTCCCCCAGGGAAGCATTCACAGCATAATTAGTTACTGAAACAAGAAGTCTTTTCAATTGCTTTCAGAAAACTTCAGTCTGGTGACTGATAGGAATATGAGAATTCAGGGAAAGCTAACAATAATAAATGCCTTTAATTAGGGGGAAAAATACCAGAGAAGGCATTGAGCCATGCCTTCACTTACTCTGCTCTAAAACATGCCCTAAATTTTGTTTGCATAATTTTTTTCATTTGGTTTAGACTAGATATATGTTTAAATGAGATCCACATTTAAATCCAATAACAAAAATAAATCCTTTCTCTTTAGCATCCAGGCTATTGTGGTCTGATTTTAAGCTATATAAATGCACAGTTTTCTGCGTATCTGCCCACCTTTGTTCATATCTAAGCATTTCTAAGCAACATCTCTGAAAATAATCTATTGCAAGTACTGGTTTATACATATACAACTACTCTCTGTTTACAAATAGAGTTGTTTACACTATAAATGAAAAATTTTAATTGGAATACTATCCTCCCAATTATTTGATGACTAGGTATAAAATTTGAACCTTTGAATTGCATGCCAAGGATGCAATTAACTGCAAAGTATTATTCCACTAGTCTTGATTGTACATTGGAGAAAAGCTTGGCTGAAATGTATTTTCTATTTTTTATATTGGTTTGTTTGATTGCTAGGAGTTACAAAAATGTAACTCCTACATCTCTTCTTGAGAGACAAAACACCCAAGGCTTCTTACAAATGGAACAATAGGACTTCAAGGATAGTGAAATATTTAGTTACTGTTTATTGTGAGAACTGTTAAGACTTTGAAGAACAGTTATTTGTTTTATAGCAACAAGCACCCTAGAGCTAACAGTGTCGCTTCTCTTGTTTTTTTCCTTTTGAAATAACAGGCAAGTATTAGCAGAGAATATGTGCACAGAAATTCCAGCAAACATGAGCAAGCTGCCTAACCAGAGATGGATTTTGATATGAACTGCTGGACTTTGCCCTTGTGTTGCAAAGTCATGCCAGGACTCAAATTGGGCTTTCATCACCATACTATTTGCTCAGACAAGCATGGTCCTGGATCAGAGAGCAGGAGTGTGTGCACCATGCACCATCTTCCATGGGTGCTTTGAGAAAAAGGTTGGAGAAGTCCTGGAACCCCGCCAACTGCCCTAGCCATTGGGTGGGAAACACACTATCATTCATAACTGATTTACGTGGGTCTTTTTCTCCTCTGTAAGCCAGAAAATGAGAAAGGAAGTTAGTGTTGCCACCCTAGGTAAACCTTTTTCTTTCTAACTGCTTCCTAATACAGTGATGCAACTCACTCCTTTCTAATATACTTACTCAGACATTGAGTGTTTCTGCTCATAAAGAGTTTAACTGGCTTCTGAGAGAGAATGATCACAATAGAAAGTGCTATAAGTGGTATACACAGGTCTTCAATTTTCTGTAGCAAACTGCCTTCATTTTTGTACATCAGAACTGCCTTTAAGTATGACAAGCTATAAAACACCCAAAATACATTGTGACAAAATGCATTTCTATTGTGATCTGTAAGTGACTGTATTCTAGAGCATTAGACATGTTTTGCTAAATATTATTTGGTGTAAAAAACCAGCTTTTGCATCAGATTTTTGACTTCCACTTGCAATAGGGTTGGTTGTTGTATGCAGGAAAACATGGAGAAAGCTTTCTGCTTCTGAAGCTGAGCTATACTCCCTGCCATAGCATCCTGGCTGTCCATAGGACAGACCAGGTGGCATAAAGACCTTTTGGCAGGAGCAATGGGCTTGTCAAGCCCTTAGGATTTTATCCCTGTCTTTAGTCATTCTTCTGTTAATAAATATCAAAGATACAGGTCAAGGTTCTCTTCTTGCCCTGTGTTTGATCACATCAAACAAAATTCAATTAATTATGACCCGAGAAACTGTTTTAGGGTTTCAGACCTCAGGATAGAATTTTGCTACCTACATCTCCTTCTCTTTTGTGAAATATGCCAAGCTAACATTTGGCCAGAGAGGCCAGTATAAAGCAGTTTTGAGCAGCTGATGTCAAAGCAATAGCAGAAATTGGCTGAATCTCACATTAATGTGGTTTCCGACTTTGAACCACATCAAAGGAAAAATGTTAATTCTCTAAGAGAAGGCAGGATATTTAGGTGCTTTGTTGGTGCTGTTTTCAAATAAGGTAGTTTAATGAAAGGAGACAGAAGGAAAATTGGCTTATGATTGTGTCTTTGGAAAGGGATGAATAAAAGGCTTTGCACCAAAATATCTGCCCTAAAGATGCAACAGTGTATCTGAATATCACAAACAAGAAGACTGAAATTCTAAACTGAATCTGTTTGCACTGAAAAGAAATATAGTATTTTCCCTCCCTAGCAGGGAAAAAAAGGTATTTTAATATGATCCATACCTGTGTAAATTTTAACTTAGAAAAGAAAAAGAAAAGGGGGAGGGGATCACATACATGATATTAATTAATACATGAGGGGAGGGGAGAAGAGAGGGGAGGGGAGAAGAGAGGGGAGGGGAGGGGAGGGGAGGAGAGGAGAGGAGAGGAGAGGAGAGGAGAGGAGAGAGGCTCGGTGTCTTCTAGTAGAATGCTTATAAGTATATCTTTTCTACATGTCCGTAGATAAAAATTTAAAAATATAAATTAAAAACTCCCAGCTCTATTCTGGAAAAGTTTTAAATTCACCTGATATATAATTACAGGAACCAGACCAATGTAACTCCACCAGAACAATAAAAGAGAACCTAGAAAAGAAAGAATAAGAGTTGGCCCTAAGCTCTCACTTGCTGCAAATGAATGGGCCAAGTGTGTGGAACAGCACAAGAGCATCCATTGGTGGGGATTCCTGACAGATTAGCCTGTGCTTCCAGGACCCTCCAGGAGCCGCCTTTCCAACTGATCAGATAATCAGAGTGGCAGGTGACAGCCCACTAGGATTCCAGATCTTTATCTGCTGCCTGCTGTTCAGTAAAAGTTGATGAACCCAAGGTAATTTATTTTTAGCAAAATATTTAGCGTTTCAGAATTTAGCATCTTTTAATGAAACATTTTTTGCTAGAAAATTTACAACCAGCTGCAAGTTGCTCTTCAGTTCTCTTTCAATCTGAAAGCACTATACAATCTGAATTGAAGTTAATGTGATTCGAAGTTACCAGACTGCATCTATCACTTTCACTGCTAATTACTTATATTGGCTAACATACACCAGAAAATACATTCATTTAACACAGATAAGCAGTGAAGACTGAAAGCCATCCCTCTGCAAGCACGCTTTATTATAAACTTGATTTTTCTCTTTCTACCATTCAAAGTACAATAATTTTACTGTCACAAAAGAAAATACACTTTCTTGGAAGTTTCTGCAGATATATCGTACAATTAACAAAAAAGGGATTACCTCTATTTATGTACATTGAAATAAAAGAGTTTTTGAAACTCTTATTAGTAGACTAATGATGCAGTATTTTTTAACCTGAATAGAATACTGACATATGGAGTAAAATAACCATTTCTGGAAGAGATAAACCTTTCATGTTAAGCGAAGTCTCAGAAATAACTCCATAAACTAAGTGAACTTATGTTCGTGTATGAATAAAAAGATTCAGTGAATCTTAAAAATGTGGTTCCATTTCTTAATTATGCCACGATGATTTTCACAGATAAATACCTAAAATTCCTGTTACAAACACTGCAGGTGGTGCTTCGTTACACTTTCCCTGCAGCAGTCAATAAAAACTAACACAGACCAAGCAGTGCAGATCTTAACTGCTCAGCTTCAGCTGCCGTTGGAGAATATACGTGATTTAACATGCTGGACATGGGGACCAGACAACACTTGTTTCTTTCTTCTGATGCAGTACAAGGGCACTGACCTCTGTCAGAAAGGCAGGACAGAATTTCAGGATTCATAGCATCTTAAACTGCTGCAATAAGATTTGATGGTGTTTTTCTGTCACAGCCAGAAGCTTGGTTTCACTTTTGCGATAGCTTGGGTGTACAACAATGCCAACGTATGGAGCCTAAAGCTGTCAACCCTCGTGACTGGTACAGAGGAGTAATCACAGGGACACATCTTTTCTCCCCATCTTGGGACTGAAGAACTAACTTTTTATTTTACTGAAAGAGCTTATAAATTTGTAAAAATTAATACATCTGAGTAGAACAATATACTCATCATTTAAATTTTGTTTTACTCTGTTTTTAAGATGAACTATCAATTTATGAAAATTTGTTTGCCTCTGGATCACCAGCTTCCATTAACAAACCTCACCCATCTCTCCTTATGATTTCTTGTCAATTCTCTTTGAGGTCAAATGGTTTGAGTGAGCTTCTTATTTCGGAACTAGCTGTTCTCAGATCATTCCTCTGAATTTGTTATTTCTTTGTTCCACTGAGTCACAGAATCACAGAATTGATAGGGTTGGAAGGGACCTCTGGAGATCATGTAAGCCAATCTGACTGCTGCGGTGGGGTCACCTAGAGCAGGTTGCACAAGAACATGTCCAGGTGGGTTTTGAATGTCTCCAAAGAGGGAAACCCTACAACCTCCCTGGGCCTCCTGTTCCAGTGCTCTGCCACCCTCAATGTAATGTTCTTCCCCATGTTGAGGTGGAACTCCTTGTGTTTTAGTTTGTGGCTATTACTCCTTGTCCTGTAGCTGAGCACCACTAGAAAAGAGTCTGGCACCATCACTCATCTTTGAGATATTTATATGTATTGATGAGATCCCCTCTCATTCTTCTCTTCCTACACTAAACAGGCGCAGTTCCAGCATATGAAGAGAGATGCTACTGACCCCTAATCATCTTCGTGATCCTCCATTGGACCCTCTCCAGCAGCTCCTTGTCTTTCTTGAACTGTGAAGACCAGAATTGAACACAGCAGTCCAGATGTGGCCTCACTTGGGCTGAGTAGAGGGCGAGGATCACCTCTCTCAACCTGTTGGCCATGGTCTTCCCGGGATACCATTTGCCCTCTTGGCCACAAGAGCTCCTAGTCAACTTGTCATCCACCAAGACCCTCAGGTTCTTCTCAGTAGAGCTGCTCTCTGGTAGGTCAGACACCCAACCTGCACTGGCACCTGGGTTTATTCCTCCCCAGCTGCAGAACCCTACACTTGCCCTTGTTGAACATCATTATGTTTCTCTCCACCCAAATCTCTAGCCTATCAAGGTCCTGTCATTCATGGCAATACAAGCTTCAGGTGCATCAGCCACTCCCTCCATTTTTGTATCATCAGCAAACCTGCTGAGGGTACATTCTATCCCTTCATCCAGGTTGTTGAAATAAAAGTTGATTAAGACTGGATCCCGTATTGTTTCCTGGGGAACACCACTGACTAAAGGCCTCTAACTGGAATCTACTCAGCTAATCATGACCACCTGAGCTCTGCCAGACAGTTCTTGATCCACCTCACTGTCCATTTATCTAACCCAGAGCACATTTCCAGAGCTTACCTGTGAGAGGGACAGTGTGAAAAGTAAAATCCAGTCCTTCAGTTAAAAGCTCGTCTCACCAAAGTGTCCAGCCTGTTGCCAAAAGTTATCCTACCCTTTTTAGACAGGTGGATCCCATCCCTCCTCTAACAGACTACAGTCATTAAAGTACAGCCGACTGTCATAAAAGCTAAAACCTTCTTGATGGCAGCAGCCATGAAGCCAGATGTCGATCTGTGCTATATGTCTGTTTCTGACTGTCCCCATTTCTCTAACCTGTAGAACAGATGAGAAGCTGACTTGGGCACTGATATTTTTCACCTACCATTACAGAGCTTTATAGTCTTCCTTGATCCTGTCCATTTTTTTGTCTTGCTGTGTCATTTGTACCCACATGAAAACATAGTAGCAGGTAATAGTCTGTGTTCTTGACAAGTTGGGGCACCCTCTCTGAAACATCATGGATCTTAGCCCCCAGCAGGCAACATACTCCTCATGACTATCAGGCTGGCAAATGGGGGCCTCAGTGCCCCTTAACAGTCACCCCATATGAGCACTCGACGTTTCTTTTTATGATAACCACTGTGTGCTGCAGGTGCAGGTTCTCCTTGTTGGTCTTGCTCATGGATGTCTAAAGCCCAGTGTTTCACATTAATTATTTTTCTGCTCAAATGGATTTTATTTTATCACCGAGGTACCACATGAGTAAGAATGTGGTTTCATTCACATCTCAAAGAACAAAGGTGATTTCCGAATCACCATTATCACAGTCATTACATAAATCCATTAAAATATCTTCTTGTTTTGCACCTTGGAATACCACTGACCTAGATTACTTATTCTAGTCTTTACTGAATACATTATCCAAAGGATCCTTCAAGAACAAAAAACCAGTTTTAGCAAACATGAGTGCAATGCCATTGATTTAAACCATTTATTTCTTCATCTACCTTTTTCATGTATTAATTTCTGAGAGGCAACAATTAAAACAAAATGTTTTGATTTTCTGGAAAATGTGTATGTATCTGTGCTTAGTTGGACTGCTAACTAAATGAAAGTTCAGTCTTCAAAAATTCCATGTTGTAAAATATAGTCAAATATTTAAAGTTCCATTGAATAAAAGAAAAACATAGATTGATTTTTCTCCCCTGTCCTTCTCCCACAAGCTTATAGAGTCACACATAGTTCAGTGTTCCTGACAATAGTTCTTTAGGAGAATCAGGATGGGAATCAAGCTCTTCAGCTTTATCAGATTTGCTGTATTATGTTTAAAGCCATAGAAAATTTCATATTTCCTTTTTTTTTTAGAATGAAGTCATGCATATATCCTAGCCTGACTAAAACACTCAGATCCTCATTTAATATTCTTCTGTCTGGATTATTTCCGTGTGTTATTTTATTACCTTGGTTCCTTTTGTCTTCATTTACATTCACCTTGTTCAAAACTTTATATGGACAGCTGCATGCCACTGAATGCTTGATTTCAAAGTTTTCTGGCTTGAGTTGAACTTCTCATTTAGAGAAAATTCTGATGATACATTCGCCCAATTTAAGGTTAATATACTTGTAGTTTTTATGCACTTGGGCTAGACTGTATTGTTCTCTGGTTTACCCTTCAAGCTCAATGGTGAATATGTGCAAAAAAGCTTTTGATATCAAGGCTTACTTCTCCTAGCAATGAGGTCATTTATGCCAATGAAAATACATGTGGTTCTGTTCCAGATAACATCATGCCCCTAGTGAATTGTCTTGTAGTTACACTGACAATTATATGTTCTATCAGGTGGGTCCATCACCTTTATTTTGCCCAAATGTGGGGTGCCCATTGAAGATGCCTCTAATGTTCAGTTTCAATGGACTGAAGGAGTCTTTGAAAAGGAAGTACTTTAAAAAATGTCATATCCAAATAAAAGAAATCACATTAGTCCCGAAAAAGTTGTCTTTTTTTTTTTTTGTGGTTGTTATGTATTCTAGGGGTTTTTTAGATGAGGCAGTTGAAGAACATTTTATATTGAGACATTCTACTTCTAGAAAACTTACAAATAGGAATGGTCTGCTATGGAGGTCATTGCAGTTTTGCCATTCCCTTCAGTGAAAACACACATTTATATATATATACACACACACACACACATATATATATATGTAAAATATGCCTATATTAATTCTTTGAGATGGAATTTTCACTGATCTGAAATTCTAATGTAATGAAGGACTTAGGTGAATACCTATCAATGTTCTGGTAGCTTCTTCTCTGCCTTAAAGACTAATGAAATTCATTATGCTGAAAATCAGATTAAAAGTTCAAAGTAGCAACTTCACCTTGAGGCTTTCAAAGCATTATAATTCTGCTGTGGCCTGACAGAAAAGGACCCGAGGGTGCTGTTTGACAGCTGGCTGAACATGAGCCAGCAGTGTTTCCAGGTGGCCAAGGAGGCCAATGGCATCCTGGCCTGTATCAGGAATAGTGTGTCCAGCAGGACCAGGGCAGTGATTGTCCCTCTGTACTTGGCACTGGTGATGCCTCACCTTGAATCCTGTGTCCAGTTTTGGGCCTCTCACTACAAGAAAGACCTTGAGGTGCAGGAGCGTGTCCAGAGGAGGGCAATGGGGCTCATGGAAGGTCTGAAGCACAAGTCCTGTGAGGAGCAGGTGAGGCAGCTGGGGTTGTTTAGCCTGGAGAAAAGGAGTCTGAGGGGAAACCTCATCGGTCTCTACAACTGCCTGAAAGGAGGTTTTGTGGAGAGGTGGGGGTTGGTATCTTCTTCCAGGTTACAAGTGATAGAATTAGAGGAAATGGTTTCAAGTTGCACCAGGGGAGGTTTAGATTGGATACTAGAAAGAAATTCTTCAACAAAAGGGTTATCAGGCACTGGAACAGATTACTTGGGGAAGTGATGGAGTCACCACCCATTGAACAATTTAAAAGATGTGAAGATGTGGCACTTAGGGACATAGTTTAGTGGTGGACTTGGCAGTGCTGGGTTAACAGTTGGACTCCGTGATCTAAGAGGTCTTTTCCAACCAAAACAATTCTATGATAATTGTTCTTAGTCATGAGCAGCTGTGGCCTATCTATGATGAACCCACTTTGTCTTTCATAGGACTGCTGCTCAGATTAGCAGAGCAAAAGTCTCATTTTTTTCCTATTGAAAGCTCTTTTCCTCTTGTAGTTTTCATAAAACCTAAATTTTTTTAATTTTACAGCCTGACAAACAAAACTCCAAATTTGTTAAAGATTGCTATTGCAGTATGTAAAAAATCCCTGCAAGTTATGCCAAAGCACATACCTGAAAAAAATTCAAATTTCAAATATCTGGGAATCCGGAGTGACTTTCATTTACCATGAAGAAAAGAGAATGGCAATCCAGCAGAAGGAGTGCTTTGATTCTGTTTTTCACATTGTCTAATATTTATAGTAATAGCATTTATAAGGGTAAAAATGATTGCTTGCAAATTTTAAACAATTCAAATATATTTTAGCTATAGCCACTGATTTTACCAAAATGGGACTTTTTTATCCTTAAAAAATAAAGAAGTCCTCAAAAACAGAATCTTGAAAAAAACCCCATAGCTTTTCTGATCATGTCATGGGATATAAAAGCCCAAATGCCAATAATATATGTAATCATCTGAGGTCTGTTTTCCAGCAGATATCTCCTTATGCCCTAACCTTACCTGTATGTGTTTTTGTTCAGAAAATAGTTCAGTGATGGTTTTTTTTCGCTATCTCCATGGCAATATAAGTAGGGATGTCCTAATCAGAACTGGAGCCATTTGATGCCACAGCAATAATAATTATATAACTAATAATAACTCTAAAGTACATGTGATATTTTTCAGAGTTAAAAAGGAGTATCAATAATATCTATAAAACCATACATGTAGGCCAAAGTAATGCCTATGAAAATCTACTAATTTCATACCATTTAAAGTTTATAAAATGCTCTCATTAAATTAAACTGAGGTTTTCGTAGACTGGATCAACACATGAAATAATCAATATACTTACAACGCTAAAAGTTCTCCTTTTTTTTCTGAGCATTTCACTTTTTAATCTATATTAATTCTCTCTGAGTATTTTTCCTATATTTTTAGAAATTATTTTTAGTTATTAAAAGGACAAATTAAAACATACTTTTTTATTGCATGGTCTTCTAACCTATCTCCACACTTCACATAACAACATATGGTGCATGAATCCAAATCAATAAAACACTTGCCATCTCTATTGCTTACTGGTAGTGGGGCTTTGAGCAACTTGGTCTAGTAGAAGGTGTCCCAGCATGAAACCAGGGGATCTTTAAGGTCCCTTCCAAACCAAATAATTCTATGAATCTATGATTTTATGATTTGTTATAAATATGCCTTCAAGCCATGTAAAATGTTGTAATCAATCATGAAAATTTGCATTCAATCTTAAATGTAATGACAATTGAAGTTAAGCAAGTCAAAGAGGAGCTATTCTTTTATTAAAAATTCATTTTCCTTTCTGCCTCAGTGCTGTGGGACAAAATTTCATGATAGCCTTTAAACCATTAAGTGAATCAAAAACCACAAATAACTTTTAAGGACTGAGGCCTTAAAGTAGTTTGAATCTGGAACAGTTTCTGAAGGATATTAATTCAGTTTGCATGAAACTGACCCAGAGGTCTAGGCTAGTTGCAGTCCATAATTTTCTTTGTAATCCAGATTCCACATTTGTCTGGGCTGGAAGGTCACTGGAATGTGACACCTAGCAGAGGAAATCAGGACATTTGGCGGGGTAGGGACAATACCGAAGCTTTTGAGTCATGCCCTGAGTGTCACTGGGGCAGTAATAAAATAAGGGAACTGTGAGTCTCCAACATCCCCCAGTTTAGACAAAGCCATGAGTAGTATTAGACATAGTGTAATATAGAGAGAGACATACAGAAAAAAAAAAATTCTTAGAAGTACTTCATGTTCACAATCTTAAAAAATTATGGAATCTAAAAAAAAAAAGAAAATGCTGCTGAAAATGTATAACATGGATCTTTCCTTTAATAAAAAACCCCACAAACAAACAAACAAACAGACCCCAGAACAAAACAACCAAAAAAAGAAAAAAGGTGTTTAATTCCACGTTATCTTCAACACTGACATTTCAGGTCAAAACTCTGCTGCGCAAGATGCAGCAAAACACTGACTGGGCTTAAGGTAATGCAGGAAGCAAAATAAACTTCTCCTTGGTTGCCCTGCTGTAGTGATGCAGCTTTACTTCTTGTGGACAAAGCAGAAATGTCTTGTCCTTGAGCACCAGTATGGCCAGGTTGCTTCCTGTTTGGACAGATGTACATCATTCAGTACTGTGCTATAGATACGCCTTCAGGCTATAGTCTAAAAGCTCTGGAATGTCAGGCTTAAACAACAAGATATTTTTAAAATTAATCATTCCTTGATTTATAACTTAAGCCAACTCTCTCTTCTCTTAGGTTTCCTTGATGTTCAGAAAAAGATAGTAATATTTAACCTGGTATTTTGAAAAAAAAAGTTAAGTATTTGTGTGTTTTGAAAATGAAAGTATCAACATGCAAGCTTGGCATTAGAATTATTTGAGATTATGATACCAGTGTGCATGTGGGGGCAGCTCATGTAAATAGAAAAAAATATATTGTGCTATTTCAACAATAAAAATTGCCATGAATAGAAAAAAATATTTGATGTAACAGATGTTTACCGGTACAACTATAATTTTCTTCTCCATGAAAGTCTGGTGTATTACCACAGAGCACTTACATAAAGAAAATAGCAGTTCAGTTCATCCATAAATTTTCTCAGTATTATGACTGTCATGTCAGGTTCATTACCAGAGAAAGAAACATTTTGTTTGCTGTAGAGTCTTCTACAAATCACATTATCCATCCCATATGCAATATAAATCTGGTTAATATTTCTGTTTGACCTCAGTTACTTTGGGAAGAATATTTTGGCTTGACAATGCAATACACATATAGAACCATTTGACCTTTACCTTCTTTTTTTTGCCTAGCACAGAAAATTTAAGACACATCTCATGCCCTAAGATATTTCTGAATTATGTTTGTTTAGTGCTCATACTTTCAGTTCAGATCAAGCCAGGTTAGTGGCTTGAATGAGATCAGTGCCAGATTTTCAAAACAGAGGCAGGAAAATGCCTATGCCTTGAAGACTTTCACACCTGATGTGGTAATAGATGTGGCTTTCAAGATGTTTATGCTTCTGTGTCACCTAGTAATTTACTTGTTGATCCAGTTGTTAAAATTTGCTAGGCAGAATGCTATTTATCAATAGAATGAATTTGCCTGAAGAGTGATCTTGAGGAATCTTTTGTAATCTCTCTCCTGGCAAAAAAATCAAATAAATGTTTGAGTAGATTCAATGGGACTCATATCTCGAATTTTGTGGGCTTGGTCTGGAGTTCACAGTCTGCAAAATGGTGCCACTCAGTGCTAAGAAATGAGAGTATTGTATTAGAAATCCTAATACCTGGTCTGTTTATAAATTTTACTTAATCAAATAATTGGACAGCATCTGTTAACAGTTCTTAATAGTGAAACAGAAAGCTAAGATTCCAGATCTCACATGTAAATTTGTGTGTTCTCCTCCCTGGCAAGCGACAAAATTTTATTTCCTTTTCCTGCCTTTAGTTCCCCAAATCACTGACATATTTTTTATGAGATGCATAAGAAAAGCAACAGCACACAGATCACTGAACCTTGCTTTCAGAATCTGGAAAATGTGGGTCTGCAAGCCCTGAAACAGAGGGAAAAGCTGAACCTTCTGATTTTTCTCAGGAATATTCTCGCACTGATGTGTTGTAGGAAGGAGAGGCGATTGCCATCAAAGCCAGTTGAGTGAAATCTCGCATTCCTGTTTAAAAACAAGCATGACCAGGAGGTCAAGGAAGGTGATTCTCCCTCTCTATTCTGCTCTTCTGAGACTTCACCTGGAGCACTGTGTCCAGTTCTGAGATCTAAAGCACAACAAATATCTCACAGGGTGAAAATGTTGCTATTTCATTTATGAATATGAGAGTTTTGCATTTAAAGGTGAAGGATGAATCAATGTATTATACTAGCTAATATTTTAAATCACTGCATACGTGGTATGTATAATCTTCTGCTCTTAGAAGCATAAAGAGGGTTACTGGTGCCTTTACTTCTGTGACTCTCACCGAAATACTGGAAACCCCACCACATGTATCCAGTGATCCCAGCAGAACTCAGTATGTTGGGGCCTTGTAGTTGTGAGAACATACTGTCTCCCACCTGGTGGAAAGGTGCATGCATGTATAATATGAAGACTGTGAGTGATTACTGATGCATATATTACATGCCAGGTCATGTTATGGGCAAAAGGAAAAACACAATAAACATAACAGGAGTAAAAACTTTATTTTTAGTTCAATTGATGTTTTAGCAGACTGATAGTCCAGATCACTCTGTTAATATAAAAATAGTCTCACTGATCATACAGCTGAAATTGATACACAGAAAAAAAGGCTGGTACCTGCCCCTCCTCTCTGGTGTTGTCTTTACCCTTCATGGGCTTCTCAGGGATTAAAGGTGGACCTTCATTCCTCAAAAAGAGGAGCCAGGTGTTCCTAAGGAGTCATTAGCGTCCATATGGAGGTCTCTGACAGGTGGCATGTCATATTCTTGGGGGTGTTGCTCCTTTTCCCCAGCCCAGAGTCCTCTTGGGTTTAGTTTGAAATGATTTCTTCTGACTGTCACGTCCCTTGTGGTTTCTAGCTAAACCTGAAAAGTTTCAGGGTTTCCCCCTGCATCTGCTAACATGATCTGTCACCCTGCGATGAGCAGAGTTTTTGAGAACTTTCTTGCATCTTGGAGTCACGGAGCTTAAACTAACCCCAGCTGGGTAAGAGTCACCTGGCCACTATTCAGTTGCTAAAACAATTGAAAACCAGCTCAGATACTGACAAGCTCAGACAGGTCCTGAGGCCCTGCACTGCCAAGTCAATCCAAAGCCTGTGGCTTTTTATGAGCAGTAACAAAGAGGTATTTACTGGGCTGCATGTACTGTTATTGTAGCAAATGTTGATTTTTATATACATTTTATTTTACTGAATTTTCGGTTATAAAATCTTAGATTGTGGGTGGATGTTCAAATAAATTGAAAAATACACACCAATTGTGTTTGCTTAATCTAAATCACTGCTTTAATGTTCATGTAATAAAGTAAGGTATGTTGGAAAATCTGATTTTTTATACTTTCTTGTTGCTAAATAGTTATCATATTATTCTTTGTGCTCCATAAAATGGATAACAGGTACTGCAGACTTCATCACTGAAAAATCTTTACATAGATTCAAAAAGTTAATAATTTCAGATAAAGCAGAAACTTTTGCAGATGTGAACAGCACAGTCGGCATAAAATTTGATTTTATACTTGCATGGAGTATTTTGGTGAAGATTTACAAGCTAAGTATATTTTTAATATGTTTTAGCTTTCTATTAACATAACTATGTTTGTGTTCTTATACACTTAGGGGCTTGTAAAAGTACAGTGAATTTAAGGATTAAGCCAAGTATGCTTCATTATCTTTATATTCACAAAGAGACCACTATAAGATTTTGAAAAAAACCTAAAATTCTTTGTAGGCCGGTTCATTTACTTACAAATGATGTTTGCCTTTTAAACCTTTGCCTATCTTTCACATTTGTTGTCACTGAGTTCAAGCAAAACCAAGGATAGTGTCAAAAAAGACATTGCTAGCACTAGAGAAATACACTTTCTTACTGTTTTTAGAAAGACAAAAATTGTTTCAATTTCAACAAATTGCAAATCTTAAATTGAATCCTAGAATACATAAGTATTTGGAGGTTCATTTTCTCAATAAAACAACTCAAATTAATAAAACATTAAAATTTAGGATATAAACAGTTCCACAGTTGTGTATTTTGTTTAAAATTCTTATATTATGGTGTTAAAATCTTCAAATTTCTTTAATTTTCTTTCAAAAAAAACAAGAAAACTTTTCAAGTACATATATGTACCTACACACATGCACAAAATTCTATAGATAAATTAAAGAGAAATGTTAATAAGAAATGGAAATGCACTACTTTAAGACTTTTTCTTACTGATAAAAACATTGAACTGAAGCCCTGAAATACCAGAAAACATTTTAATCACAAGGTTGTGACCTAGTATTTAATAAATTACTTAACAGAAGAAAGAATTTAGACCAATTTCATCTGGCTGGCCCGTGTAAGATTGGCCCATACACAATGTAACTACTATAGTACATAACCAGACATAATCTCAGACAAAAAAAATCAATATATTGTTAGGATTCCTTAATTCATTTTAATGAATATGTGCTTAAGATCTTTCTGTGATTCTTATTGTCTTCTTATTACTGGGACTTGAAGTAAGCAAAATATGTTAGTTACAAATCTGATTACAGATATGATAACAGCTATCTTAGCAAATCAATCAACAAATCAGACTTTGTAGTGTAAAAATATGGGTTAAGGCAGAATACTGTAATGACTTATGGGAAAGTAAACTTCATAAATAATACTAAAGCATATCATCATATGGTATCTTTTACGTAAACCAAAAGACAGTTGCATCATGTCTGAAATGAATGTAGCATCATTATTAATCACCCAATACTTTTCACAAATGGGTTATATGATTTATAGAAACCATCAAACAATGTATAAATTAGTAACATAGTAAAAATTCATGTTCATAGCTTATAAATCAATTAAATTATTTCTAGAAATACATGATTTATAAACCTAGCGTATGATTTAGTGTAGGTGTCAGTCCACTGTTAAGAAAATCTGAGCTGTAATTAACTGTTTTTAAGACCAGCTTTTAAAGTAGTTTTTAAAATTACCACAAGCACATTATATGTAACAGCAGTATTAATACCTGTTCCCATCTTAGATTGTGGAAATTCTCTGCAAAACTCTCACCTACAAAAAATAATTCCTGTTACTTGGCTACATCAACAGGAGCGCAGCCTTTCGAGTGAGGGAAGTGATTATCCCCCTTTACTCAGTGCTTCTTGTAACTGGAACACTATACCCAGCTTTGGATCCTCCAGGAGTGATAGTGGTGAATTTAAACAGGTTCAGTGGAGATGAACTCTCAACCAAGATGCTCAGAAATTGGAGCACTTGCACTATAAAGAGAGAATAAATGAGTGTGACTTGCATACACTGGAGAAGAGATAACTTTTGGTGGCAGTGCTAAGACACCTGCTAGTGTCTGTGAGAGGTTATCAAGAAAACAGGGGTAGACTACTTGTTCAAGTGAATGGTGGGTAAATAAGAGAAACAAGTCACAAAAAGAAACAAAGAAATTTCTGATGAGATATAGGGGGGAATAAAAAGCAGTACCATAAGAATATCTTGGCATTAGGGTTTCTTAGAGAGGATGTGGAATCTTCGTGCTTGGAGATGTTCATTATTCAAAGCCCTGAGCGGCTTGGTGTGAATTCAGAGATGCCTCTGCTTTAAGCATGATATTGGATAAGAGAAGTGCCAAGGGCCCTTAAAACCTCAGTGTGTTGCTCACCTATGATTCTAGGTTCTGCAATGTTTCAGTATTCAGCATTTGTTTTGTCCCTCAGCAGAATAGAAATTAAAGTGTTTTTCTAGAGAGGAAAATAGACCAATAGTTGGGTACTGTACTGTTTCCAGGCTCTTTGGAGACCAACACCACTTTAGGTCTTGGTCTTTGTTATGCCTGGTCAGACAGAAAGATTAGAGTTACAAATGGCACGGACACTTAAGTAAAGTAATGTAAGTATAACAGTCTGATGTTCAAAAACAAGCAGTGAAAAATGTATAAATTCTTTAGTCCAAACTAAAAGAAAGTACAGTAACATATATATTCTTCACTGCAACACTAGAAGTTAATCAGGTTTAAGTGACTAGAGATTATTAAAAAGAAATTATAAAGTGAGAGAGTAGACTGGACGAGGAATGGCCCAATAACAAGAATTAATTCTGCAGCTGACGGCTTTGGCTGAAGTTGTGTTCAGGCAAGCAGAGGCCAATGAGTTATGATTAGTTTTTGATTCAGCAGAAATCATCAAGGAAAGATAAAGACTTATAACCTCAGTGTCTAAGCATATGTTTGAGACAAGGTCATAGGGGCTGTAGTAATTCTGAGTCTGCTTTGGGTCCATCAGTTTTGCTTAACTGGGGATTGATGCAAACAAGGACCATAAGAGCAGGTTAAGGGTGTACTTCTGGTTTGAATGAAACTAGCAAAAAGTTCTATGATCAGGATAAACACAGATTTAGAGTGCAGTTTAGAGTATAAGCCAACAGGAATAAATGAGATGGATTTATTGCCTTTTGAAGGTTAAATCGAATACTGACACAAACAGAAATAATCTATGAAAATTTAGTTCTGGAGAGGGCAAAATTACTCTTTATCATATTTCTAAGATGTTATTAAGAACTTCAGTGAATTCGACCTTTGGACCAGACAAATTGACAGGAAATACAACAAACACTCTAACTTCATTAGTTATATGCTCTATTGTGGATTCAGATGATATAGAGTTCTTTTTCAAAAGGTTTTCAACAAAGTTTTTTTTCTGAAGGCTATGAAAAAAACTAAACTGTGATGGTATAAAATGGAAAAGGAACTATAAAAAGGAGAGCTACATGGGAATTTTGTTTTTCAAAATCTGAAAGTAAAACAGCTAAAAGAGTAAAATCTCTGCAGACACAATGGAGAGTACTTTAAAGACACTGTCCTGGATGTTCTGAAGAATACATACCATCTATCAAACAAAGACTTGAGAAAGTCCACAAGGAATATGACAAGGTTAAAGGAGGTCATTAGAAGCAAGAAAGCTTTCAGAAAACCATCTTTCTAAACAAACGAGAAAAAAATGGAAAAAATTCATACACTTCAGTTTGAAAAGTAAGATGAACAACAAAAATGACAGCAGATGTGCTCAGGTTATATAGCAGTCACTCATTCTAACATGCAGCTTTCTACAGCTAAGGTATATGGTTAAACTTGGCCTAGTCTGTGTTTGAAATCACTGTCTCCTCACTGCAGTATCTTCTGAAGTAGCATACTACAACCAGTAATGGCAAAAATTGTGTGTATTGTGCCACATGCTGAATTATTAATTACAATGTGTAATCTCTCTCTTAATATTTCTGACTCAGTGGGAAGGAGTGGAAAGTATCTTGTTTAGGTTTTCTGTTTCTTTTTTTTTGAAAAAGTCCAGGTAGTAAGTCATATATTTGTTCTGGAAGAACTAGAATAAACCATTTTTTTTTAAAGAGCATAAAACAGAAATCTTACCCATTTGGGAAGAAACAACAGAGTGTTTGCTTGCAAAAACAAAAAATTGCTCTGTAATTGATTTGAGTTTTGAAAGTAAGCTCTCATATTCCTAAAGTCTTTTGTGGATTAATAATCTATTAAGTGTTAAAGGAGAGGAAGTAAGAATCAAGTAACTTGCACAAAAGAAGGGCTTTGCACAAATATATTATATTATGACAACCTTTTAACATATTGATTTGGAGAAGTTTGGAAAGTGAGATAAAAAGTTTTCCAGTGATGGGAAGATATTCTGGAAAAGGTAAACCTCAAGAATAAGATTTGATAATGCAGCATGTTTGAGAGACAAAGTGCCAGTCAGAATTCAAAGTCGACACATGCAGAAGTAATACAATCTGTTTGCCATTTGACTGCTGGGTGAGAAAAATGTTAAGTATTCAGAAATAGCAACAGGCTCTAAAGAAATTAGGGACTTAGTAAGGTCATAAAAATGCAATTGCAGGTTGTTTTTTTTTTCCTGCTAACATCATCTCCCTCATTAGAAGAGACAAAAATGGAAAATAGAATTCTGAGAATTGTTATGGAATACATAAAGAATAAAGAACATCAGTATGACATAATAATCCTGTATTTTGAATATGATATGTAGTTATATCATCAGACTACTATATTTTAAGATTTAGACTAAGGAAGTAGAATGATCAAATGTGTGCAACATCATCTTTACATGAAAAAGAAAAATTCAACCTAGAGAAGATGTAATTGAATGGTGATGTGAAACACATCTTACTAAAAAGGTAAAAGGAAGAAACTTCTCTGCCAAAAAAAAGTTAACACCTAATGAAATGATGTAGCAGCATATTTAGAACAAAAACTCATTTTCTTTCACGGTTTGCTCACTCTACCTTGGATCTCTCTGTTAATGTTTGCTTTCAATGTCAAGGCGTAAATAGGCCCTCTCTTTGATGATCAAGCAGCAACTTGCAGAAGAGGAAGTTCATAATCTGTTATTTGACAGAAGGTAGGACACAGAGCAGAAGAAGTTACTCTTTTAGTGGTCTGGCAACAATCATGAAGAATGATTGGATTTTAGACTAGACAATTATTTCTTTAGCACAGATCTGGAGCCCAAACTTAATGGGAACATAAGGTCAAAACAAATCTCCACAGAATAAGGGCAAGAATTCATATAAGCTAAATGTAGTCATTTAAGAGCTACAGATTAGTTTAACCCAGGCATCTAGATTCTTTGCGGAACAATTTGTGAGAAAAAAACACCTCTAGGGCAGAGATAACTTTGTCACTTTACTTACTATGGTAATGTGAAGTGTAAACATTTGACACTGTCCCACATGACATCCTTGTCTCTAAAATGTAAATACATGTATTTGAGGAGTGGGCCACTCTGTGGATGACAAATTGGCTGGGTGGCCTCACTCAAAGAGTTGTGGTCAATGGCTTGATCTCCAGCTGGAAAGCAGTGAGTGACAAGTGGTGTTCCTCAGGGGTCTATATTGGGACTTTTAACATCTTTGTCGGGAACATGGATTGTGGGATTGAGTGCACCCTCAGAAAGTTTGTTAATGACACAAAGCTGTGTCATGCAGTTTACACACTGGAGGGAAGGGATGTCATTCAGAGGAACCTTGACAGGCTTTAGAGGTGGGCCTATGCAAATCTTATGAAGTTCAACAAGGCCAAGAGCAAGATCTTACGCCTGGGTTGGGCTAATCCCAAGCACAAGTACAAGATAGGTGGAGAATTGATCAAGACTTGCCCTGTGGAGAAGGACTTGGGCATGTTGATGAGAAGCTCAACATGGCTTGGCAATGCATGCTCAGAGCCCAGAAAGCCACCTCATCCTGGGCTGCATCAAAAGAGGCATGACCAGGAGGTAGAGGAAGGTAATTCTCCCCCTCTACTTTGCGCTGGTGAGACCCCATCTGGAGTGCTGCATCCAGGTTTGGGGCCCCCAACAGGACAGACATTGACCTGTTGAAGGGAGTCCAAAGAAAGGCCATGAAGATGATCTGAGGGCTGGAGCACCTTTCCTATGGAGACAGGCTGAGAGAGTTGGGGCAATTCAGTCTGAAGATGAGAAGGCTCCAGGGAGACCTTCTAGCAGCTTTTCAGTACCTAAAGGGGATTTACAAGAAGGCTGGAGAAGGACTTCTCAGAAGGACATGGAGGGATAGGACAAGGGGGAATGGCATTAAGAAGGAGGGTAGGTTTAGGCTAGATATTAGGAAGCAATGCTTTACTGTGAGTGTGGTTTAATCTTTGAAATTCTTTACTGTGAGGCACTGGAACAGGTTGCCCAGAGAGGCTGTGGACACCCCATCCCTGGAAATGTTCAAGGCCAGGCTGGATGGGGCTCTGAGTAACCTCGTCTAGTGGAATGATCTCTGCCTACGGCAGGGAAGTTGGAATAAGATGATCTTTAAGGCCCCTTACAACATAATCCCTTGGAAAGGGATTAATTCAATTATCTATCTATCTGTCTATCTGTCTATCTTTTTAATTTTTAAATGAGATTGGATGAGTATTTTTAGTATCTAAAATATTTTAAGGTCACCTGCTATTCTGGGGGGAGGATTTATATTTTTTAATTAGGACACTGACTAAGAAAGTTAAATTATTAATGCTATCTTAACAGTACCAGCCTGTGATCCACATGCTTTCTGGCATTTTGTCTAGTAACAGGAGATATTTCTTTTCAAGGCAAGCACAATAAAAGCAAGCAAGATTTTCCAAACCTTTAAGATTTGACTAACAACTGCTATAGTGTTCGTCAAACAATAGTTGCCCATTGTTCTACAAAGTTGTTTTTAGCATAAAGATGTGATCACTAAGCTAAGCTACTTCCGAATGATTCATAGTAATTAATGTGTATTATTGTTCAGCAGCTGAAGATGTTTCTCCAGTACTTCAGGAAGTATTTTTGCACTTTCATTAGACAGTGATTGAATGGAAAACAAAACCTTTTATTAGCTTGAAACTATGAACATTAAATTCCCACTGTCATCATCATCCAGATAAATATCCAATTCTACCTAAATTATTCTTTAGCATCCAAATTTTCTTTTGGTTCATTTGTTTTTAGCCTGATTCTGAAGACTTAAAGGAATTTTGGTTCAGGTTCTTCAAAGCCCAATGATTTTGTTCTAGGTTATGTACCTAATCTTAATTTAAAGGTAATCATGAGCTAAAAAACAGCATCATCACTGTTTCACAGATAAACTGTCAGGAAGGAATGTCTTTACTTCTGTAACTTAACTTCTACTTTATGCAGCTATCATTCTCACACATTCCAAGGAAATATTTATTATTCCTTCTATTATTCCTTCCTTTTTTGATAAACTTGCAAAAGCTTCATTACATCAAAACATGTGAATGAGTGACCCTTTTCAATTGTGCAATCATCTAAAAAATTACCCAGTGTATTAAGGGCCAGTTTTGATCAAAGAAAGGATGTATTTGTTTAAAGGCCTTTGGGGCCACCTTTTAGTATGACCGCAATACATAGTGTGTGAACTAGATTATTTGATAGAAATGTTAATTTTTAAATTAGAACCTTACAATTTCATGTTATTGTACTGCTGATATCCCTGATATCCCTTACATTTTCAGCTGTAAGTCCTTGTAGATTTGTTGTTGAAACCAAAACTTGCACTTCCTCCTGAGGTTGGTTTTGCTAAGGTGTACAACTGTTATATAACTCTGGATCTCCTCCCGCGGGGCACCAGTTCTGGTTCTATTTCCATCTGAGGGGCCATTTCCGACAGTTGAAGGTGGATAGGGAGGGGGAAACTCCAGCACCAGGGGTTTCTTCAGGCCCGGAGTCTGGAGAGGAGAGGTGCTCCGCCCTCCCCCCACCACGTGGTCCCATGGCAGCCACAGAGACAGCACACAGGACTTGGAGCGGAAGCAAGAGAGAGGGCATTTATTGCTGGGGGTATTACATTTATAGGGCTTGGAGGATTCACAGATTAACCAATTACAGGTCTCAAGGGGCTTACAGGAACACTCAATCGCAGGAAGGGGTTAACAACCAATCGGAAGGGGTTAAAAAAGTCCAATGAGAAGACTTCTTGATATCTTCTCAGGACATTCCTGAGACAGAGATAACACTTGCCGTGGGGGGTCTTGGGAAGAAGAAGCATGAGTTAGCAAAGAGACTACAAAAAGCCATTTTGAAACATGTTTAAACAACAGTTTATCATATATTGCAGATCTACTACCACATATAACTGGTTTATGTTCCTAAAAGTCTCCCAGACTAAAAAAAAATTTAAAAATTTTTATACTTTTCTCTTAATCAATGAATGTCTTATGTAATAGTTCTTTTAATTATCAACACTAGTTTGCAACTGGATTTATGGATTTATGCCTGGATATATTTGGAATAGTTTAAGGCATTTTTTTAAAGTGTATGTTAGAAAATGTCATGATTAACCTTCTTTATGTTACCTTACAAAAAATAGAACTGTCAGATTGCTTTTTTTAAGTTGTTGATCCTAGAAGCATATGGAGAAATTACACAGTACAAGCTTTATATTTCATCACCTTATCAGCATAATGAAATAGTTCATTAGGCATTCAACCGGGATTGTGATCCAACAGCTACACCTTGGTTGTGCTGAGTCAGCTTCTACAGCAAAGGACGGAAGCAGAAGATGAAAACTTATATATTAAAATCAGAACATGCTGCAATTAGTGGAGAATAGGCAAAACTCAAATTTTCTTACCAGTTCAAAAAAATGTACTCAATTTCAAATGAGAAAATTAAAGAGGGTGCAACTGAGTTATTAAAAAACAACCATGCCATCAACATTTCAGGTTAAAAATATTAAGAAAAGCTACTTAAAAAATAAGAAATTATTTCAAGGTTTCTATTTGGCTACAAAGTCCAGATGAAAAACACAAGAGTGTGTAAAAAAAAGGAAACAGGCTGGAGCAGAAAAAGAAGATGCCCATAATTTTTTTTTGTACTGTAGTTAGGATATTTGACAGGCTCCTACTTGGTTTGGTTGTTTGTTATATGTTAAGGTTTCCTCATTTACACTAGCAATTTTTATTTATTTATTTATTTATTTATTCATTGTGTAAAGGTTTTACCTTTCATTTTTGATAGTTTTACCTTTCATTTTTAGATGTGTGACTATGTACCTAAGTTTCAGTGAAGGAAACTTTATCTCAGATTGCTATCAAAGTATGGGAATAACAAACTGGAAATACATTTTAAGGTTTTCTGCCTCAATTCTCTTTGTTTGACTTTAATTGATTAAGATCTTAGAATTTTGGAAGTTCAAATTTTGGGCCTGCAAGTAATAACTCACTGATTCCCCCTGGGAACCACTAATAGTTGTCTTATACTTTTGTTTAGATAGTGATTTTAGCTTGCATGTGTTTTACAATAAGATTGTGAATGCCTGTGTTAATCAGTGAACCAAATTTCCATAATACTTTGCTATTCAGTTTTAGGACTGGCTAAACTTATGACCTCTAGCCTATCTGATTCTTTGGGGAACTCATTAGCCTATGTATCTAGAAATGCCTTTTTTAGCAAATGTGATTGATTTGTACATCTTGCCATTTTCCATATTCTTCTTTTAAAGTACCACCCAGCAAAGCAGTTACCAGAAAAGACCCATGTGATTGATATTTTGAGTCATTGGTATTTCTGTTTTCAAAGATTAAGCAGGTGGGAATTATGCAATTCTGCAGGAATTAGTGAACTTCAGGCTTCAGAGGGAGTATAAACTCGAGTAGCTAATTGAACATTATGGACTTATCGTATTTTTGCTGTCACATTGTAGGGGACTAGAGAGCAGAGGACCCAAGTAACACATTTATCTACTGTTTAATTAGTGTCTTGATCAATAAACTAGTTGCGCTGAATGTGAATGGTTTCTTGAAACATTACTAACCCAATAATACTTAACAGCCAAGATTTAAAAATCTGTTTGATGATCAGTTTTCATATTTAGACACAAAACAAAGAAATCAGGAAATTATGCAACATCTGAAGGATGACAGAACAAAGTCAATGATGCCGTATTTCACTTTGTTAAAATCAGCAAGATCCAGTAAATTCAGTAAGGTTATTGGACTTGAACTTGAGTAAGAAGAAAAGTAGAATAAATATTTTAATATATGATTAAGAAAATACTGAACGATGCCAGAATCTGTCATAAAAAAATGTCCAGTTTATTCAATTTAATATTGTAAAACAAACTACCACAATAAATTACGTGAGGAAGAAATTTGGGTTTATTGAATTAAAAGTGAGGATTGCCCTTTACTGAGGAAAGAATTTTATTCCTGAGAATAGTTAACACTTGTGGACATGTTTATCTACTTGCAGAAGTCTATTGGTAAAAATAACTTGTCACTCTTTTGAGAGTCCAGTGAGGCTGTTTTCATGGCAAATGAGTGGTTACTCTCTCATACTTCCAGTGACATCCAAAAGCATGGATTTCCTTTTTTCAGCTAGCTAATTCTAATGAATGTGAAGGGTAGATTGTTTTAGAATCTTCTTTCTAGGTATAATGAGAAAGGACAGAAATTCAATGAAATTCCCAATTATGTGCCCTGTCATTTTGGTGTTTTTCAGTCTTTTATAAAAATTATTTTTTAGGACATTGTGTTATAAAAATACCAGTGCTATTACTACTATTACTCATCATGACTAGGTTACGTGAATGAAAATTTGGGGAGGGACTATTACTACCACAACTACTACTAAACAGTGAAATCAGTAAGCTTAAATTTAAGAAAATTCAAAACTGCAGAGAAGAAAAGACACCACTGTATATTCTCCCAAAAATTATTTTCTAGCTTTTCATCACTAGCTTTTATAATTACATTAGGACACCAGACTTCCACTGGGGAACTGAGTGTTAGACATGTTAATTGTGTCTAATGGCTTTTTCAAGATAAAAAAAGCTCAGGGACACAGTGAGTGCTTTCACTCCTCACCTTGCTTAGGAGAAGAGGCAGAATTTACAACACACTGATATTGCTGTAGCCATAATCACATAAAATACACATTTGTGATAAAAAGCACTGGGTCGGTCAGTTCAGGGGACAGGAGCACAGGTGATATTTGCCTCAGTTCCTGTACTATCTGGGATGGATGAGGAGTTAAATAGAGAGTGGAGTAAAAAAGCCCAACTCCTCAACAGATGGCTAAAGGATTGGTGCCACCGTCAAAATTTTGGTTTCTTTGACCATGGGGCAAACTCCATGGTACCTAGTTTCTTAAAATCAGATGGGATTCATCTTTCTAGAAAGAAGAAGAGGACTGTAGCCCATAAGTTAGCGAGGTTGATCAGGAGGGCTTTAAACTAGGCTTGAAGGGGGAAGGGGTTGGAACCGGGCTCTCCAATGATCAGCCTAAGGATGGAAAGCCTGAGTTAAGAATTAAATCAACAGCCCACCTGAAGTGCATGTACACTAATGCACGCAGTATGGGCAACAAACAAGAGGAGCTGGAAGCCACTGTGCAGCAGGAAGGCTATGATGTAGTCACCATCACAGAAACGTGGTGGGATGACTCGCATGACTGGAGTGTTGCCATGGATGGCTACAAGCTCTTCAGAAAGAACAGGCAGGGTAGGAGAGGGGGAGGGGTGGCTTTATATGTTAGAGAGTCTCTTGACTCTGTTGAACTTGAGATCAGCAACGATAAGGTTGAGTGCCTGTGGACCAGAATCAGGGGGAAGACCAACAAGGCCAACATCATCATAGGTGTCTGTTACAGACCGCCCTACCAGGATGACGAAGGGGATGAAATATTCTACAAGCAGCTGGCAGATGTCTCGAAATCGTCAGCCCTTGTCCTTGTGGGTGACTTCAACCTGCCGAATATCTGCTGGGAGCTCAATGCTGCAGAGAAGAGGCAGTCTAGGAATTTCCTGGAGTGTATAGAGGACAATTTCCTTCATCAACTGGTAAATGAACCTACCAGGGGTAAGGCCCCGCTAGACCTGCTGTTTACAAACAGAGAAGGGCAGTTGGGAGATGTAGTGGTTGAAGGCTGCCTGGGAAATAGTGACCATGAAATAATAGAATTTTCAATACTCAGAGATTCAAGGAGAAACAACAATAAAACCTCTACGCTGGACTTCCGGAGGGCAGATTTTGACCTATTCAGAAGTCTAGTCCAGAGCATACCCTGGGAAACAACCCTTGAAAACAAGGGAGTCCAGGAGGGATGGATATGCTTCAAGCAGGAAGTTTTGAGTGCACAGGAACAGGCCGTACCAGTGTGCCGAAAGGCAAGCCAGCAAGGAAGACAACCAGCTTGGTTAAACAGGGAGATTCTGAAGGAAATCAGGGATAAAAAGAGAGTTTACCAACTGTGGAAGAAAGGGCTGGCTACTTACAAAGAATTCAGGAAGACAGCTAGATCATGCAGAAAGAAAATCAGGGATACAAAAGTGCAATTTGGAGTTAAATTAGCCACTTCTGTTAGGGATAATAAAAAGTCCTTCTATAAATACATTAATAACAAAAGGAGAGGCAAAGAAAACCTCCATTCTTTGAGGGACTTGGAGGGAAACATAGTTAATAGAGATGAGGAGAAGGCTGAGGTACTTAACACCTACTTTGCCTCAGTTTTTACCAGTAGGACAGGTGACCCTCAAGGCAACTGGCCTCTGGAGCTGGTAGACAGAGATAGGAAACCAAATAGTCCCCTTGTATTCCAGGAGGCAATAGTTAGTGACTTAATGAGTCATCTGGATCCTCACAAGTCTATGGGACCAGACGGGATCCATCCTAGGGTAATGAGGGAGCTGGCAGAAGAGCTTGCCAAGCCGCTCTCCATCATCTTCCAACAATCCTGGCTCACTGGGGAGGTCCCATATGACTGGAAGTTGGCAAATATCACCCCAATCCATAAAAAAGGCTGCAAGGCTGACCCGGGTAACTACAGGCCTATCAGCCTGACCTCGGTGCCTGGCAGAGTTATGGAGCAGATTATCCTGTGTGAAATCACACAGCAGCTACAGGATGGACAAGGGATCAGGCCCAGCCAACATAGGTTTAGGAGGGGCAGATCCTGTTTGACCAACCTGGTCTCCTTTTACGATCAGGTGACCCACCTGGTGGACGAGGGAAAGGCTGTGGATGTGGTCTATCTGGACTTCAGCAAAGCCTTTGACACTGTCTCCCATAGCATACTCCTGGAAAAGCTGGCAGCCCACGGCTTGGACAGGGGCACTCTGTGCTGGCTCAGGAACTGGCTCGAGGGCCAGGCCCAGAGAGTGCTGGTGAACAGAGCTGTATCCAGTTGGCGGCCGGTCACCAGTGGTGTTCCCCAGGGGTTAGTGCTGGGCCCAGTCCTTTTTAACATCTTTATCGATGATTTAGATGAGGGGATTGAGTCCACCATCAGCAAATTTGCAGATGACACCAAGTTGGGAGGGAGTGTCGACCTGCCGGAAGGCAGGAGGGCTCTGCAGAGGGATCTGGATAGACTGGAGAGATGGGCTAACTCCGATGGAATGAAGTTCAACAAGGCCAAGTGCTGGGTCCTGCACTTTGGCCATAACAACCCCCTGCAGTGCTACAGGCTGGGCACAGAGTGGCTGGAGAGCAGCCAGGCGGAAAGGGACTTTGGGGTGCTGATCGACAGGAGGCTGAACATGAGCCAGCAGTGTGCCCAGGTGGCCAAGAAGGCCAATGGCATCCTGGCCTGCATCAGGAACAGTGTGGCCAGCAGGAGCAGGGAAGTGATCCTTCCCCTGTACTCTGCATTGGTGAGGTCACACCTTGAGTATTGTGTTCAGCTCTGGGCCCCCCAGTTCAGGAAGGATATTGAGGTGCTGGAGCGGGTCCAGAGAAGAGCAACAAGGCTGGTGAAGGGACTTGAGCACAAGTCCTATGAGGAGAGGCTGAGGGAGCTGGGGTTGTTTAGTCTGGAGAAGAGAAGGCTTAGAGGCAACCTCATCACTCTCTTCAACTACCTGAAGGGAGGTTATAGCCAGGTGGGGGTTGGTCTCTTCTCCCGGGCAACCAACAATAGGACAAGGGGACATGGGCTCAAGCTCTGCCAGGGGAGGTTTAGGTTAGATGTTAGGAAGAAATTCTTTACAGAGAGGGTTATCGGGCATTGGAACGGCCTACCCAGAGAGGTGGTGGATTTACCATCCCTGGAGGTTTTTAAAAAGAGATTGGACGTGGCCCTTAGTGCCATGATATAGTAATTGGAGTTGGATCAGGGGTTGGACTTGATGATCTTGGAGGTCTTTTCCAACCCAACCTCTTCTATGATTCTATGAGTCTAATATCCAAACTCAAAATCAGCTCTGAAAAACACCTATTAATGACAGAGTATTACATATGCAAGAACAGTAGACAGTTATGGCTGATATACAGGACTGTGTGTATTTGGTTCTCAGCCCATGGTATGGGCTGAGAAACTGAAAGGTAGGGGAAATAACTGTGTACAGCACATGCTGCTGGAGGCATTTTGGAGCCTGGGTGTGACAGCCTGCATGTGCTATTAGGGATCCCAGGAACGTGACTCAGCAGCACTTGTATCAGTCTGCTCTTAAAGCTCACTCAGTCGCACGTAAATCAAAACCTTTCGGCACTCTTGAACCTGGTACAGCTTTAAAGGCCAGCTTTAAAGAAGAGATTTTGTGGGTTTGAATCCACTTGCCGATATGTATTATGTTGGAGTTCTGGAGACTAGATAAGGTCTGTACTTCCAACTGAACTGGCAGTTATTTCCCTTTCTCTTCTCCTCAGTCATGAATGGTTGATTATTTAAAGTAAAATGCAAAGGTTAGAGAGTTGTGCTACCAATCTTTGCAATAATTTGAAAAAAAAGTCATTCAACATTCTTGTGTTTTCTAGCCTATCCAAAATAAAAAAATCTGATGTGCAATCTATTTATCTATGGTTAATAGAAGATATTAGCAGCCTTTTTATTCTTACCTATGAAAGAAATTGGCAAAATCATATCAATCTGAATGCTAAATTCTTGAGTTCATAGCATGTATGACTACTTCACTTTAGGGTAAAGCACAATGAAGCTTGCTCACTCAAAAGGAAGCAAAACTCTTGACATTAACACAAGAAAGAGGACAGAAGGAAAACTGATTTTTCTGCATACTATATAGGTTGGAAGAAAGAGATCCAGTCATCACTTTCAAGTTAATATTGTACCAAGTGAATGTAGCTTTCTGGATACTAAAAAGACAACAAAGTACCTATGAATTGCATGAAACCTAGCTGTCTAAGCTCAAAATTAAATTCAATCCTGTTAGAATACTAAAGGGTTTTGTAAACTATACTAAAAAGCCATTGTGGTAGGCCTATAAGGGAACATACTTGTATGATGTTCTATTTGAAGGTGGCAGTAGTGCAAATTTTTAGGATATTTCAGTTTGAGATAGAACTCTAACCCCTGGAAGTATGGTAGTCCTAAATATATTTGAAATAGTATTTGAACTAGGTGGGTGAGGAGACTGTACAACCAATTTTTAGTGGACCTAACCTCCGGCATTTCCCTGTTTTTATACCACAGAAGTCCAAAGTTACAAATGTATAATAAGAAGATATTTAGCATTATAGTGGGATGTGAAGTACTTGTGCTAAGCCATAACTGATTTCAAATTATTTATTTAGAAAAATCCAAACAGTCGATCAGTCAATAAATCACCAAAGCTTAATCCTTTTCTGGACAATGAAGAAGAAAAATCATAGAAGCCATATTTAGTAAATGAATTTCCAACCCTAGAAGTGTTTCTTTCAAATCACTCAAAACACACAGAGACACAGAATTACATGTCAGGTCCATTCAACTGTTCAAAGCAGGACTTTGGAGCAGAGTGCTTGGGGCAATGTCCAGCTGAGTTTTGAATATCTCCAGGATGGAACATACAGAGATTGTCTGAGCACCTTTTCCATTGTTTGTTAACCTACAGAATGAAAGTAATTTCCCAACTTTCAACTTATGTCCATTGCTTCTTCTCCTTTCTTTGTGTATCTCTGAACAGTGTGGTTCCAGCCTCTCTTTTGAGTAGCTGTGCATATGCATTTTTAAAAAAACATTAAAAAAATTAAAAAAGAACCACACACAAAGAAATCCACTATATATGAACTAGATACTCTGGATGCTCTGAACTGAGATAGGTCTCTATCTCACCTTGTGATTCCATCACTAAATTCTTCAAATTGACTGGGGGTCCATGCAAGCATACAGACAGTACAAAGCAGAACCCTTTTATTAAGACCTTTTTTCTGTGTTCTGCCTCTTTCTGTTTCCTCTCTTTCCTCACACTTTATCATATGTCTGTGCCACCTGCAGGGGCTTGGCTTTTTCTTACTAAATAACTGTTTCAGAAGAAAAATGAGAAAAAAAGTCAACAGCTCTAGACTGCATTTTGATGGTCTCATGGTAATAATCCTTCAATAAGAGACTGTGAGCAGCTTTTCTGGGCAGCTTTTCTGGGCAAGGCAGATGTCTTGAATAGGCTGCCAGGTGGGGGTGGAAAACAGAAAAAAAAGGAAAATAAAAAGAGACATATGTTCAGCATGCAATACAAACTAGAATTTGTAGTGTGGTAACACACACAAATCTTTCATATTGAAGCTCTGAAACTTTTATTTATGCATATGGCAGGTCCCCTTTTTGCATAGTAACCAACTATAGTATTAGAGATTGGCATTATCTCCAATAATATTAGTGGTCTATTTCATGTAAGGAGACTACCCACTGATTCTGCTTTGGCTCTTAAATATTTTAGCCAGAAAAATAGCGCAAATCAAAAAATATGCTTAACACCTGCAGGTACTCCTCCCCTCCCCTCCCCTCTCCTCCCCTCCCTCTCTTCTCCTCTCCTCCCCTCTCCTGCCCTCTCCTCTCTGCACAAAATAAAGAAATCATTTGGCCCACAGTCTAATTGCCTCCAATAAATTCTGAATGATCATTACAAATTTAATCTCACAGATAATTTGCAATGTTCAAAACAAGCAATGGCACTCATATTCCTGACAACAATGCAATCACTAATTGAAAGGCCACGTAGAATTACATAACAATATATAATTGGATCATAAGTAGAGAGAGCTCAGATTTTGCTTCTACAATGATCTGTCAGCAGAAGATATCTTTAAAATGTTATCAGACAATCAATTTAGCAGAAAGCAACCAGGAAGGTGGCTCCAAACACTGGTTTCAAATGTGGTTTTTGTGTCATCCTTTCCACCAAACAAAATAATAAATAACTTAAATACACTTGAATTCTGATCCTCATGTGAGATTCTTATTGCAATATGTAACTGGTAGAATATAGAGCCATATGATTGCATCTAAAGGTTTATGGTGAGTATTTTCACTTTCTTAGTGGAATTATATAATCATTGTATACATATTTTGTTGTATACAACATTTGAAAAATGTTAGCAATGGTGCTTTCCTTTCTTAATTTCTGGATTTTTTCCCCTCTACATTACCATTATGGCTTCATATGTGATGACAAAAACAAAATCTTAAAAAAAAAATCAGGTCTAGATCATGATTTACTTAGAGTACACTTTGCTCATTTGTTTCTTTCTGAGACAAGTTACATTACTGTAGAATCAGATTTTTTCCCTCAGTATGTCTTGGGGCAAACCAGTGTTCTGAACAAGAGAAATAGATGGTTTTGATCTAGCAAAACAGAACTGTTTTTCACAGAGTTAAGATGAGTATCTCAATAACTCTGAAGATGAGTATCTCAATAACTGTGAAGGAATAACTGTAGAGCAAAGGGCAAGATCCTCCCATCATTTGAAGTCCTTGGAGAATACCATTCTCACTTAGATGAGCTCTTTGGCCAAGCTCTATAGCAAATTTGGGATTAAAAATAAAGGGAAATATTTTACTGCCAAGAAAAGGTCAGGATGTTTAATACAGTAGCAATAAAGGATGCATTATATGCTTCAGAAAAGCACAATTATTTTTAGTTCAAGGTGTGATATGTCACGTGCATATCATCTTTTCTCACTCTGACTGTAGCAGAAAGGTGCAAGACAACCTCACTGTTCTGCTGATTATTGACAAGTTGTATTTGTTTATTGAATTTTACAGTAATATTCACCCTATTTAGGTTCTTTTAGAACACCAAAGATGCACCTAGTAATTACAAGACTTTAGGGTTGTTACTAGAAATAGCCATTCCACCCCTTTCCAACTTACATGATATTTTTATGTATTTTGAATGTATCACTCAGGAATAAAATAAGTGATAAATTAAGACAAATAATACTACTCTAGATACAAAAACATGCTGTTTATTATTATATTGTACCTTCAAACATGTTCTTGCAAACCTAACAGACTGCTAAAAGGATATGGAATGCAAAAGATATGCAGTTTCCACAAGAAAATAATAATCTATAAATGCTAACTGTAATTATAAATTAGGTGTCAGGTTTTTTTATTGTATTTACATATATTGCACACTGTAACAGATTTTCTTCTTAACTTCCAGGAAAACACCTTTTGAACTTAGAACTGTTCATGTTCTTTTATGATTTTGACTGTTTTACCATAGCAAATGCTTTAAAAAATAAATAAAGTAGAGGGGAGGATTGTTATAGTTAATTTGGAGAAATTGCTTTGTTTCAGAGAAAGAAAACTAGTGGAGCAGCTATTTTTAGAGCCAAATTCAACTAGAAGGAAAAAGCTGGTCGAGACTTGAGTGTAGAAAATAGTTTAATGAAAGTCATCCCAATAGAGGAGAGAACAGCCTTCTAAGAAGGAGAAAGTGTGAGAAAAGCAGTGTGAGAAAACGGGGCTTCCAGCAAACAAGCTTTGGCAAACTCAGGTATAGAATGTAATCTAAGGAACCTATTGCAGTATAATTAATATCAATTAATATCTGAAACAGAGTCTTCGAGGTGTAACACTAAACTAGCCTGGTGTCAGAGAAAGGCAGCAAGACTGAGAGAGACTATTACATCAGAAAGGAATTGCAGAATACTGGAAACTGGCATGTCTAAGAATAATTTTGCAAGAGAATAGAACAAATTTATAGAGATAAAATTGGAAAGACCAGGGAACAAAATTGCTTAAAACTAGCAAGAGATGTAAAAAGCACCAAAGAATAAGTTCTATAAGTGCATCAGAAATAAGACGAATTTAGTGCTTATTTCTGAACAGAGTTTAGAAATGTACTTTAATTCTGCATGAGCATATATTAGTACGAGGGACAAATTTTTTTTCACTAGCAAATTGAAAGCCTTTCAGATGAACTATCTCAAAAGGGAGCTGCAGATGTATGTTTTTTTCTCTTATAGATCTAGCAGTTTAGTAAGGATCTTAAGTAAAGGACTTTTAAAACTGAGGCAAATTAAAGAAGGATCAAGGGAGGAGTGGTTTTCCCAAACAGTGAATCAAATCTTCAGACTACGTGATCTTTTAATTCATATAAAACAAAATTACATGCAGTAAAAGAAACACTAAAGTGTAAAAGGTAAAAATATCTGCATCTACCACATAAGGATTACACTTTGTCAGTGCAATGGGTGCAGGAGAGGGTGAAAATCTCCCTCCCCCAGCAAAGAACCTTTGATCTTCCATGTATCCATAATACTCAGCCATACAACATTCAGTCACATGGCAAAATACCTTCTTAACACATTGACAGTGAAAGTTGGATCTTGCCCCAAAATTTTCAATGCCCTATTAAATCCCACCTAATATAAGTATAGATACACTTAATAGCCATGTAACTACTTAATATCCATATAAGTGTCTAATCTTATCCTGAATCTTGCTAGACCTTTTTTTTTTATTCCTTGTCTGCAGTTATTTTTATCTTTGGACCTCTCGTTTTTGGTAATGTTATTGGAAACAAAGCACAGATCCAAATATGAACTGTTGAAACTGTATATTTGAGCTTGCAGTGACCTGTCATGTATTTAATATTAGGACTCAACTGCATAGTATACATTTGGAATTTCATATCATAATTCACTTTAGATTGGCTTACATATAAGAAAAAAACATTGTAGATCTTATTCCAGTTCCTTTCAGAAAACAGAACTAGTCTTCACAACTCACAGTATTGTTGTTGTGGGGGGGTTGTAGGTTTTTTCCCACAGTTAGAGGCACATAGCAGCAATAAAGATCTTAAAGCTAGACAATTTCCACACAAAATATCTTGAGTTTTGCAGATGATTCATATGACTGAGCCAAGCACTTGTTGCATGGCCCAACTTTGAGAGCAAAATTATAGCACGTTTTGTCTCTGTGATCAGTAGAACTGAATTAAAGATGAGTAACAATAAATGAAACATTCCTCTCAACATGGGTAAAAATTCATTTCACTGTAGTTGATTTATATTAATTTTATTCGCAGTGAGATTGAACTCTGAAGTTGCTATGACCTTTAAGGTCAGTGTTGGATAGACAACTTCCTATAATGAGTACAGCAAAGCTGTCATCAAGGCTTTAAGGTTAAAAATGTTTTTATTTGAATAGGTACAAGAGAGAGTTTTTAAATGATTTTTTTGAAGACCAGGAGAAACAAGAAACAATTAGTAGACAGGATACAAAACTAATGCTAACTCCATAGAATGTGTTCTGAGTTCTTGGAAGGAAGAAGCTGACCAGAGATCTGGTCAAGGTTTTTGTAATCTCTCCCTGCCATCCAAAGTCTTCCCTACTCATTTGGCTCCAGGTTAAGTGCTAGCAACAGCTTACACACCCCTGTTCCTCTCTCTGGCTCTTCCATCTCTGTCCTCTCAGAACTTTCAGGTCCAGCATATACTCATCTTCTCCTTGGGGAAGGCTCACGCTGCTGGAAGGTGACACCACCTCCATAGAGGAACAGTCAGGATACAGCAATCAGTGGCCACATCCATTGCTGCCCAGCCACATACTCTGAGAAGAGCATACCATAAGAAAATGAGAATGTCACATATCAGAGTCTGCACTGCCACCCCTTCCACTTCAAAAGAGCCAATGATTTCATGTGGTATAAGCAGGGCTTCCCTGTATAAGCAGAAGAAACATCTTCAAAACAAAGTTGAATTCACTAAGCATTGCAAAAGCTTGCAGTATTTCTGTTCAGAGTTTAAAATATATTCATAGACCCATTCACTCCACTTGGATCTCATCTGTATTATTTCTATTACCTACAGCAGAGTTAAGTCAGCCTTTCATTTGACAGAACTATTTTACTGTCTTTCACAAGCCAGTTTATCCAGAAAGATATTTTTATTATAACTTTGCCTAACAAATTTTACTGTGTAATTGAGATTTGATTCTGTGAGCTGAAATAAATGAAAATTTTCTTTTCATACAATAGCTGTAATGTCACCTGTTCTGCCATGTCACTATAAGGAGAGCAGTAATTACAAGATTTCTGACAACATCAGTGTTTCAGGAAAATCTGTTTCTAAAGAGGAAACAAGGTTAGATGAAGCTCTGCTGGACGTCCTTTTATTTGCCATGATTCCAAACATCAAACTACAAAATCATTTTACTCTCATTATTGACTTTTGCAAGGGAGGTACTGCTTTCCATTTACTTGTTTTCAAGTCAGTGGGAAGAAGAGAGATGACTTTATCAGCAGAGAAGGAGATGAAGAGAATAAAAGAAAATTTGATGAGGTGTAAACAAAGTAGCAGCTTGAGCTGGAGGGTGAACTGTAAATTGCAACATGGTAGTGAGAAAAAGAACAGTTTGCAAAAATAGCTTAAAAACTGTTAAGCATTAAAGCAAACAACAGGACATTTTTAAAGCTTATTTAAGCAGTAAGTTAAAATGGTATTTAAGTCAATAGAACAAACAAAAATATTTCAACCTTCAGGCACAGTACAGTTGCTTCCTCAGACTGCCTTTGCACTGCTTCAGGGTTAACTCTGTAATCATGCCAGATATTCTACAGTACTCTTGTGTTGAAAGGTGTAAAAATAGGGCTTATATATTTTAAATGGCTTCATCTATATTTTGAATTATTAAAACATGATTGAAAACAAACTGCTTGATGGGCTTTCACTGTGTTGTAAATTCTGTTGGTTTTTTTGATGGAACGTCCATTGTAATAGCTTAAGTAGATGATTTTCCTTGGTATACATGGATGTGCTATTCATTAGAACTGCCAAAGTAAAACAAAATTTGAGTTTGCCTAGACCCTCACAGAAAAGTATTTTCTATTCCTGTATGAATTACTTCCAAGTAAGTCTCAGTATAGAAAAACACACAATCCTGTAACTTGCTCTCTTTTCTCTTTGTTAAAAAATGGTTGACATCTATATATGCCATCTATATATCTTTATATTTATTAAAAATAATCATCATACAAACATCCTTATATTCATAGACACTCTTATGTGTACCATGGGTGGCTGTAGAAGCGATCCAATATTTGTGAGTCTGGATTCAAAAGCTTGATTTTGAAATGAGCTGTGTGTTCAACCCATACTGACATTGGGATGATAACTCCTTTCTCACTGGAGAGAAAGGTAATAACTCTGCAGGATCAAGGATGCCTTTAAATGTGGTTGGTTTGGGTTTCTTTGTATGTTTAAATTGAAAATCTGTAGAAAAAGTGCATACATTTGTACCAGTGAGAGAGAATCCTCTTCATGGAAGGTGTGAGTTCTATGAAGAGCAGAAACTAAAGAACTTTCACATTTGTGAGGTGGTATTTCAGCACACTAGCATTCAAAAGATTCAGTATTATAACATTTGAAAAGGTTCATAGGGATACACAAATCTATAGCAGAACTGATAATCTCATTTAAAAATGAAAAATGGGCAATTCTTGTTCCAATGGAGTGAGTTTTGCACAGTGTCCTGTTTCAGACATATTATTTATAACAGCTTTTCCAATTGTCTGTTGCAAGTGGGCCATAATTTTTTCTAATGTGTTCTAGCTCCACAAATATCAGAAGTAACTTTGTAAAAATATTCAGATTCCTCTTCAATATCTCTTCTCAGTCTTCAGCTGTAAACCACTATATATTTTTTCTTTTTTTCATTATTTTTCCAAAACTTGGGGGGTGTGCTTATTTTCAAAAAGATATTACATATGCTTGAAATAGGAATAACAAACTATTGCCAGAATATGGGTTTTAAACTTTACTCAGGCAATTAAATATCGACATGTAAAAAACAAAAAAAGTATAAAGTAGACAAGAAAGAGTCAGAAATTTTACGTATGAGACTGTGTAATAGTCTCATACATAAGTAATAAAATAGTTTCAAAATAGTGAAGAAGTAGCCCCTTTAGTTTTTCATCTGAATTTTACTGTGCAGGAATTTAAGAAGGAGTTTGGAACGTGTACAGGAGAAAAGCGTATATAAAAGATTATAAAGACCAAAGCTAAGACTTTACAGCTCTTCTGAACCTTACTAAAAATTAATAATAATGCAATATTTTTCACATTCCCTGAGTATTTTAGCTTTACAAGACACAATAAATATTTTTCAATTATTGTCAATTATTCTTTCTTTTTCATACATAGAATAATGGACTGAATATTAAGGTTGCTTTGGAGGGTAAATATAATGGCATATAAATCTCCACAGAGAACATGTGGAGTGAGGTACACAAACACCATGAAGGCAAAGTAATTTGAAAATATAATACTTATTGTACCCAGTTTACAGCCCAAGGAACTCAGAGATGTGATGATTTTGCACAACAATTTGTTATGCAATAAATGAACACTTGAATTAAAAAGAATATTTTTTTCTCGTGACTTTCCTGTGTGCAAGGATCTAGATAAGTCTGAAGTTTGTGTGGTGATAATTCATGTGAGTCCAGATAAGAGAAGATGAGAGAATTTCTACAGAAGAAGGGCAAGAATCAAGAAGCTGAAAGAGCCTGTAAAGGATCTTCAACAGCTCTTTTAAACTGTGTCAAGAACAGCTGTAGTGCTACTGGTCCTGCCCACTGGTCACCATAATGTACCAGGCTTTCAAATTCAGGACAGTCAGATGTAACTCTTAGTAACAGCTGCAATTTAGTAGGATTTACAGGTATATCCAATGGCACTGGCAATTAATGAGAAAACTGATAAGGTTGCAAAAGCTTTAACTCCATGTTGCATCTTACACAGGCACAGAAGAGGCTCATCTTCCTCAAACTACACTTCTCAGTCCCTCTCCCAAATCAGGATCCTGTTTCTACTGTAACACTGTCTCAACCTACCATTCTAATTGCAAGCCCTCTCCCAGTTCCTCAGCTTTGTATTTCATGTCTCCAGTCGTACTGGTTTTGATGGGATGCACAGGCAGGGCAAAGAATAGAGATTTCAATTTCCTGCACTTCAGAGAACTTCCTCAAGACGTACAAAACCCATTTGGTTTCCTAGTTCAGGATAATGCTTTACTTACTAAATGCTGAAAAACTTAGACTGCACATTAACCAGGTGGAATGCAGAGGGACTTGTGTTCCCTGTCAATATGATCCCATAACATCACATTGAAAATCATCCAAGATTTATTGGGAAAGAAAAGAGAGAAAAAATGTGTGATTTCTTAGTCTAGCACTGAAAGCACTCAGCCGTGAAGGGACAATTGTAACTGTAGTTTCTGCTCACGGGGTTGTGTTTTACTCAGGGACTGAAGAACTGAAATATAGATAGAGCTTTAGAAAAAGGGACGGAACTTCCTCCTCACAGATAAGGCAGTCAAAAAGTCACACTTTTTCTCTGTGTAGTCTATAACATCAGATTTTTCCTTGCACAACACCATGGCTTGGAGAAGTTAAGTACAATCTGTATATTGATGATAGGGTGCTTTTGAGAGATATGTGGGCTGAAACCCCTGTTAGGTTTTTGATTGAACTGAACTCCTACTTCTAGACAAATTCTCTGAGGTATTGCATAAAAGATAGACAGTGGCACCCTTTTAGAAAAAAATAGCAATCACAGCTGCCTTTTATAAGATGTCTGAATGTGTTCGATAGTCTCGGAGCCCACCAGGCTGAGCTTCTCCTGATGCCTTGGAAGAATGCCACAAACTTACACCAGGCCTATATAGGAAATACAGATTGAACTCTTCAGTACTTATGTCCAGGCACATAGGCAGAACTCATGACATGAAGAGAATATTTTTAATGAATTCTACCAAATTCCATTAAATTCCTGGTTTGCATAAGTGAAAAACAGAAGTGCAGAGCTATTTAGGAGTCTAATATCTCTTATGGAGTCTTATTTCCCTTCGATTTCAACTGGAATTTTGCTATATATAAAGAGGGGCAGGGTACTCAAAAGTCTTTATGGATTTGGTCCTTTTATTCTTTGCAGCATAATATTGGAAGTGTAAACAGAATCACAGAATCACAGAATATGTTGAGCTGGAAGGGACCCACAAGGATCATCCAACTCTTAGGAGCACAGGACCATCCCCAAGAGTCACACTGTGTGCCTGAGAGTATCATCCAAACACTTGAACTCTGTCAGGCTTGGTGCTGTGACCACTCCCCTGGGGAGCCTGTTCCAGTGCACAACCACCCTCTGAGGGAAGAATCTTTTTCTAATATCCAACCTAAATGTCCCCTGACACATCTTCAGGCCATTCCCTCGGGTCCGGTCGCTGGTCACCACAGAGAAGAGATCAGCACTTTCCCCTCTTCTTTCCCTCACGAGGAAGTTGTAGGCTGCAATAACAATGCTTCTTTGTAATTGACTACAAAACTTTGAAAAATTTCAGGTTTAAATTCCTTCACAGATACAGGATATTATGTGGGAAGGATGTTTCAATAGCTACCAGCTTTGTTTATTTAGTTCAGGTGCTGAGAAGCAGCTGAATCTTTCTGCATCACACTAAGAAGCTCAACATTTGGAGACCTCACACCAAAGCCCCAACTGCGTTAACAAAAGAAAGCTTGGAGAGGAACATATTTTACCAATACCAAAAGACTGAACACTAATGAAGCTGGCGAATCTCGTCTCCCATATGATTTTCTGTAGTGTAACCCACTCTCCTCTCTGGGCCTCTTCTGTAAAGACCAGTTACTTCACATGGCTGTCATGGCATGTTTTGTCAGTGCCAGAGGTCCTGTGGACATTTGTGGTCTTGAAAGCAACCAAACGCTTTCTCATCAGGGAGAGGAGGGTTTTACTTTCCCCTCAGAGCCTTTGGGTGTGCAGCTCAGACAAGTCTGAATCTGCTTTTTAGCAATGAATTAGAGATATGATTCAGAACAAAATGAGAAGCAGATGAGTAAGTATATGCCAGTTTTTCATAGCCCTTTTTCTGAGAACCACACTTCCAAGTGTCAAGTGGGTGAAATCATATAAAGGTGTTTTGCTTTCACTAAAAGGGTCAAGTATTTCAATATGGATTTGTCTTTGGAATTAATTTACCGTAATACGTGCTCTTTTTCTCTCCCCTTTATCCAGCACTCCAGTTCCTGAAATATATATGATGATGCATGCAGCACAAATAACTGGTTACCATAGGAACAACTGTAATAGTGATCCCAAAGCAGGGTTGGACTTTTTTTTCAGGATTTTTTCCCCCCTTAATACCATACTTTGTACTTACATAAAGATCCTAGCCCCTTTTCATTTGCAAATCATTCTGGAAAAATGCTCCCATTTAACATGATTTGATTATAAATTGGTCAAAATTTTCAGTACATTTGCAGTAGCCTTGTGCACTTTTTTCTGATAGAAAGATGAACACTGAAGGAATTTGATATCCATGACATTGTAAATGACAGTCTTATGATAAGCATTACTGCTTTAAACGTTGCCATGATGGCATTACTGAGGTAAGCAAAGTATTTATTATATTTCTCTTCTTTTTCCCTATCATAAGTTTCCCTCCTACCACATCCTAGCATGCAACTAAGAGAAAACACAAACATATGTAAGCATGATTAAAGCAGAATGGCAGATAAATTTTCATTCTTCTAAATGTGAATGGTATTGCATGTTGTTATCTAGGGCTGCATACATCATCAGGTCACAAACTGGGTTTCAGACATTCACTAACATATTGACACAACCTTATGCATAGGTTTATAGAGAAGTAATCAAGGATCAGTCTGCCTTGGAGATGCTTTTCCCCTCAGTATTCCCAGGAACTGACTTCTTCATTGCTTGCTGATGGGAAGTGAAAATTTATTTTTTTTCCTTTGCTGGCACACACATGACCCTAGGTTTTGCTTTATTAAAATGCCCTTTTCTTGACCTATGAGAGAGTTTTTTCCAAATTATTTTATCTCCCAGTCACCATCCTTGGAAGTTTTCAAAAAATGTGTGGATACGGCACTTGAGGAGATGGTTTAATGGTGAACATGATGGTGGTGCTAGGCTGGAGGTCAGATTTCATGACTAGGCTTCGCAAACAAAGATTTGGGAAGGGCTCTACCCACGTTTCTTGCAAGCGCGTTGGTGGCTAAAAAGACCAATACAAGAAAGGCATGTCTGGTTGCAAGGTCAGATTTAAAGGTGATTTTAAAGGTCTTTTCCAATCTGAAGAGTTCTATGATTCTATGATTATGTTAAAAAAGGGAGTGATACAGCAGCTTAGTGGGCACCAGGCCTCCAGTCAAGGTCAACCCATCACAATCAATGCTTAACTTAACCTCCATTTTGGGTAGCACAAATTAGTAGGAGAAACGTAAGTTAATACTTCATAGGGATTCCTGGGAACGAAAGAATTTCAGTTAAAAACTGTTAATAACTTCTTTCCTTTGGTCATGAATATTACAGTGTTCAACTTAAAAAAATTAAAAAGGCATTAGGAGAAGATGTAAAATACCCATTGATAGAGAATGTGAGCTACTTGTTATTGGAGAGATCTGTCTGCATTGCTGTATTTGAATACAGTAGTTCTATGTGTGTACCATGTTTTCCTGGAGTGCTGGGGTGCTAGGGTATGTACACACTGCAGCCACAAGAGTTTATAGTGAGTTTTAAATGGTTATGAGAGTGCTGTTAGCAGTAGATCTGACTAGCTTAACATGGACTGTACACTGTAGTCACCAAAATACCTCAAGCAGTGATAAATAAGTTTTGAAAAGTTTTAATTTTCTGGCCAAACCCACGCTTTAGTGAAAACTCATACATTGAATCTATTCCAAAACTTTCTTCTCCTGCCTAACAAAAATTAGTTATTTTTTAATAGTTTAAGGAAATAGATGCTGTTACAAAATTTCACCTTTCAGAACTGAAGGTTTTTCACAGTCATTAGGTCTGTATCACTATATCAGCTGAGGAAATAAATTATAATATGGGGGAGTCTCTCTTCCTTTTTGAAGTGATACCTCGTGTACTTGTAAATAACAGTGAAGTTTACAGAGGCTTTCCCATCCACTGAAAGAGCTACTGTAAGTTTCTAGTTACTGTGGGCTCTTAATGTTTTTTATCCCATGCAAGCTATTTAATTTGGTTGCAAAGCAGATTCCCATCATCATTTTTTTCCATTTGACATATAGAATTTAATTATAGTAAACATTTGACACTAATTAGATGGTAGCTTTAGAGGACCTGGTTTATTTTATTAGATTTAGACATTTAACTGCAGTGCAGTTAGTGTGTAACCATGTTTAGGGACATAAATTCTATAAAGCAGTAATTAATTCCCGTATACTTGCTACTTCATTAATTTATGTATTTGGATACATAAAAATGTAAGGTGTAATATATATTTTATTAGGCAATGAAGAGGAAAAAATTTTGTCGTGTAAGAGAGAGTAGAACTTTTGCAAAGCTGTCAAAATAGTATGACCTTCCAAGGACAAAACCACCTGAGATGATCTTTCTATCCTTTCTTTAGGACTTAATGCACTCTCTGATTCCTTAGTGGATGTTTCTCATGCTACAAAGCCAGCATATACTGTTTAGGTGGTATAATTAAAGGCTATGAGGTTACTGCTGCTGCCTCACATCATCAAGTTTCTGTTTCTACCTTCCTTAGCACATCCACACATGGGGTTTTCCTAACCCAGCATGTCAAAATGATGCAGGCATTTACGTTACCATTCGTAGTGGGTTTCTGTGGCTGGGTTTTGGTAGTGGGGGGCTACAGGGGTGGCTTCTGTTAGAAGCTGCTAAAAGCTCCCATAGAGCTAATGCCAGCCAGCTCCAGGACAGACTTCCTGCCACTGGCCAAGGCCAAGCCAATCAGGAGTAATAGTAACGCCTCTGTGACAACATATTTAAGAACAGAAAGGTGTTGTGCAGAAAGAATTCCAGCCAGGGAAGGGAACAACATGGGAATAACAATGCAGACACCAAGGCCAGTGCAGAAGGAGGGCCAGGAGGTCCTCCAGGCACCGGAGCTGAGGCCCTGCAGCCTGTGGTGCAGACCATGGTGGAGCAGCTGTGCCCATGCAGCCCATGAAGGACCATCAGGGGGCAGAGACCAACCTGCAGCCCATGGAGGAGCCCATCCTGGAGCAGGCGGATGCATGAAGGAGGCTGTGACCCCGTGGGAAGACTAAGATGGAGCAGGGTCTTGCCAGGGACCTGCAGCCCATGGAGAGGGAAGCCCATGCTGGAGCAGGTTTTCCCTGGGTAGGACTTGTGGTCCCTGTGGGGGACCCACATCAGTAGATCTCATCCGTGAAGGATGAGATGCACCCCATGGAGGAGTGATCCATGAGACAGCAGTTTGGGAAGAACTACTGCCCGAGGGATGGACTGATACCGGAGAGGTCCATCAAGGACTGTCTCCATGGGAGGGACCCCACGGGAACAGGGGAAGGACTCCTCTCCCTGAGCAGTGGCAGAAACAACAACTGACCATAACTCCCATTCCCTGTTCCCCTGCACCGCTGGGGGGAGGAGGGAGAACATGGAAGGAAGGAGGGGTCGGCAGAAGGTGTTTTTAAGATTGTTTTATTTCTCACTCTTTTGCTCTTATCCTGATAGTAATAAGTTTAAGTACTATCCCCACTTTGAGTCTTTTTTGCCCAGGAAGGTAATCAGTAACTGAGCTCTCTCAGCTCTTATCTCAACTCATGAATTCTTAGCTGTTTTTTTTCCCTCTCTCTTCTGTCCAGTTGCAGAGAGAGAGTGGCCTTAGTGGGTACCTGGCATCTGGACAGGGTGAACCCACTACACCATTTCAGAAAAAAGCTAGAGAAGGCTGTATCTAATTAGTAACCTCTAGCAGCAGGAGGAGAAATGACAAGCAGTGAGGTTGTGCAGAGCTGAAGCCCTCTTTGCAGAATGGTAGGACAACAGGGAACTGCAGGATATCATCAGAACCTGAACTAACACTCCGGCTAACCCTGCTAAAAATTGTCTCAGCGCAGCAAGTTCACAATATTAACTACGTTATCTTCTGTTTACTGTAGCATCACTGTTTCTGCTGTTCCCTGGTAACACTGAATCACTTAGATGAATAATAGGAAAAATGTAAATAAGATATTCTGTAGAACTCTACGCCCTTTTCTGTGAGTTATGTTACAAAAGATGAGCTAATTTTTGGAGCCAAGCAGCAATTTTCCATAAAATATTCCTTTTTTTAGAAAATTAAAATTATTGCTGGTGAAATGTTTTTCAGGAAACAAACAACTTTTTAATTTGAGAAGTAAAATATTTAATAATGAAAAAAAATTTCCTCTGTGACAAAATAGATATTTAATTGTGCAACTTTGAAATTATTTTTTATTTGAAAATTAAATTGTCATTTTAAAATACAAACCTCATCCAGTTCAACAAGGCCAAGTGTGAGGTCCTTCAACTGGGCGAGGACGATCCTAAGCATGGATACAGGATGGGTGAGGACGATCCTAAACATGGATACAGGATGGGTGATGAGTGGATTGAGAGCAGCCCAGAGGAGAAGGACTTGGGGGTACTGTTGAATGAAAACCTGAATATAAGCTGGCACTGTGCAGTTACAGCCCAGAAAGCCAACAGTACCCAGGGCTGCATCCAAAGCAGTGTGGCCAGCAGGTTGAGGGAGGTGATTCTTCCCCTCCAGTCTGCTCTGGTGAGACTCCACCTGGAGAACTTCATCCAGCTCTGTGGTCCCCAACATAACAAGGACATGGACCTGTTGGAGCAAGTCCAGAGGAGGATCACAAAAATGATCAAAGGGGTAGAGCACCTCTCCTATGAGAAAAGGCTAAGAGGATTGGGGTTGTACAGACTGGAGAAGGCTCCGGGCTCACCTTATTGTCTTTTAATACTTAAGGAGGGCTTATGAGAAAGGTGGGGACAGACTTTTTAGTAGAGCCTGTAGTGATAGGACAAGGGGTAAGGATTTTAAACTAAAAGCAGTAGTATATGCCCCATTCCTGAAAACATTCAAAGTCAGGTTTAACAGGACTCTGAGCAACCTGATCTAGTTGAAGATGTCATTGCTTATTGCAGGGGAGGTTTGACTAGATGACCTTTAAATGTCCCTTCCAACCCAAACCATAAATTTTAAAACCCCGATTGTTCATGACTGATTAGATTGAAACTGGTATCAGGATTTTTTCTAGGTACCAAATTTTTTTTCTGAAATTTCAATTTTGTGATGTGCAAATCAATCAGCATAAAGAAGTAGAGAAAAGTATAAGTGTACAGAATTCACATAGCAACAGGGATGGATTTTAATAGACCTGATTATGAAGTAGATGGGGGGGTGTGTGCATGTTGGGGGAGAACTGCAATTATTTTTAATTTGCAGTGAAAAGCCAAGAATTTGCAAAAAGAGGAAAAAATAGACAAGCAAGATATATAAGGAAATGAAAATGAGAGTAGTAGATAAAATAAAACTCATTTGTCCCTTCTGTCCTATGCATACAGTCAACACAGATTTCTTCTCTCCTGTAGGTTTAATGCAGTACTAATGGCTTCAGTATCTTCTTAGATAGTTATACCTTTAATATTGCTGGTTCCTAAGAGGCCATATGTTTTAGTAAGTACCTAGAGAACAAAAAGCTTGCTCAGGGATCTATTTGGGCTTAAAAACAAACTGTTGAACACAGTTGTTTGGAAGTACAGTCATTGGGGCTGGGAAATAACCTAACTTCAATACACTTTTGAGTAATATATTTGAGGATGCCAGTGCAGAAATTGAGACTGTCTCATGAACCCTCTGCACCCTCAACAATAGTGGCAAACTCAGGCTTTATTGTCCTAAAAGCATGCATGATGCTGATTAACATTTGATTTATGTGCCTTCTGTGTTTATTTGTTTAGAAAAATGCCCTGCCTCTTCCCAGTAATCCAAATCCTATGTTGTAGCCGTTTCTATGGCAACTATGCATTTATTATTGAATAAAGAAAGAATTATGTAAACAAAAACCATAAACCATACATAAATTATCAATGCATAAATTGTTACTATCCTGGTTTCTCAGTCCAATTCTCTGCAGTTTGTATATCAGCAAGTAAGAAATGTAAGAAAAATGAGAAGTAGAAGGTTTCACTCAACCTTTTATTCAGGAACATTATTGAGCCAGCTATCTGTCTAAAAATTCTGATAATATCTGACTCAAGTCATTCAGAAATTATGAGTCATTCCCTTGAAATCATGAGTCTGGTTTTTATAATCTTGAAATTAAAGAAAAAATACAAAAATGAAATCCCCCTACATTTTTATTTGATTTCATGGCAGAAGTATGCTATCAATTTTGAAATTTTTTTTTGAAAATTAGTTGAGCTACCAAGAATATATTTTAAGGATGGAAACTCAGATTCTGAATTAATTTTGTATTCTAATAATATGTTCTGCCTGCTGATATACATCAGTTCTGTTAAAAACTGAAAGAAGTACTCAAAGATGGACACCTACTCCTCTTTAATTAGTTCCCTCCGTTGATTTCCACTATTTGGCTCTATCAGTGTAAAACAACAGTCAAAATCTCATTTGCAGCTAAATGTATTTGAAATTTGGGAGCTCTATCCAAGGTTTCAGCCTTTAATTTCTAGATGCCAACTGAAGAGTCAAAATCTTGGAATCTTTCACAGCATTTTAAAAAAAGAAAAAGCCCTCCAAATCCTACTGCAATACTTGAATTTTGAGAGTGAAGATGTTGAAATAAAACATTTTGACACTTTCTGGAATTAAATGTTTTGAAACTTCCATTTAAAAATATTTGAAATGTTGCTGCTGTGAATCAGAAGAAAATTGTTCTGTTAGGGAAATTTTTGGCCAAAATTGCAAATCCATTCATAACAGCTGCCAGACTTTCTGAGGCAAACAGGAAGATCTGAGCTCAGGAATTCTCATATCTGCTGAGCATAACTTGTCAATCTGACTTCCCATGTTCTTGCTTATTTAATCTTTGGCTTTGTCTGAGCAACCTCAATCAAAAGTAGATCTTTCCAAATAGTAACAACTTACTAAATATGCTTAAAACCTATGCTGTTATTTTTGATATGAAATCAAAAGAATGTACATAGGACAACAAGGTTTTCTCCATAAGTTGATTATCTCCAGTGCATGCCGATTATCTACATGTGTAATTTTACTTCATAAAGTCATAAAATTACCTTCACTTATGAAACCAAAGTAGTATGCAACACTACATTACATATAATTATAATATTTACTATGCAAGTCTTTGACTAAGAAGCAGAATTTTTGTTTACCACCATGTTTAATCTTATTATCTCAGTGGGGTATTTAACATGCATGTTTTAAAGTACTCTTGAAGCTTTCCAAAGACAGAAGATTGAACAAAAATCCAGACATACGCCATATTTAAAGTACAAGATGCAATTAGAAATTTTATGGAGGAAAGACTGTATTAGAATCTATGTCATTATTTGTTTTCTCTATTCAGTAATTTACTTTGTCTATTCAAGAAGTTGATACGAACAGAAAATACTCAATCCACCTCCAAGTCTTCTTGGATTTTTGAGGGTTTAAATTATTCTTCAGTGTATTATAAATATATATTTGTTTGGTTTTTTGGTTTATAAAAATATTATGCAAATATTATGTAAGTACCTACCTCTTTGGGTTGACTTTGCAAGTCTTTCCAAGTGGAGATAATAGTGACATCTAAAGAAGTATTGCAAATATTTTACTCATATTGTATTGTTAGAAAATAAAAAACACACCCAGTATTTCCAACAGATAAATATTTTCCATTCTACTTTCCTCCCAACAAGCATTCTGAAAATATTTTTTATGCCAAAACACTAAGGAAAAAGAAAAGTACTATTCTGTGTAGCTCAGTGAGTATGCTGGTTTGGGAATCCAGATGTAATATGGTGTTGTATGTTTTAGTTTGGTTAAGGAGGGTTTCAATTTTTACTTTGTCATGATCATTCCATGCATAAGAAGTGAACCTACACAATTGCTACCAAAAGTTTTGTTCAAAAGAACCCATTGCCTAGCATTATCCAGTGGTTTTTTTTCTATGTTTACTTATGTTTTTCACCTTGGAAGGAGTGAAGTGCCTGAATACACGAATATCATCTGGGAGTAAAGCATTCAAATAACTCAGTGTTATGAAACAGTCTGTATTTTTTTCTGTGTGTTCACTGATTAGATTAAAGTAAATCTTTCTATTCTGTGGATGGTTCCCTGGATGATGGTACTGTAAGTTTCAATTTTATTAACAATGTCTGTTTATCTTGATAACAACTCCATAGCTCAAACCTGGGGGAACAATAGTAACAGAAATTTCAACTACTGACTACCCTTATCAGCATTTGTAGTATCAAGTTCTATTTTTTTTTCTTTTCATGATGTAAATTAGCCTCAAAATTGTTTGTGCAAACTCCAATCCAGTGACCATTTCCCTAACATGACTTAATAAATTGAGGTGTGCAGAAGCTCAGAATGACCTTTATGTGCAGTTTTACAAGTATTTTCTGAATGCTTTCAAAACAACCACTGTTGCTATGCATGGATGACACTGGTTTAATTTCTCTTTTATGAAAAGCATTTGAAAGAAACAAAAGTACAGTAAAATATAATAAGGAGCATATTAGTATGTTACCATATTTTAAAAAATGGTGCCAGTCAGCAGGGATGTTCCCCAGGGCTCAGTTTTGGGGGAGAGTCCTTTGTTTCCTTCTTTAGGAGTCCAATTACCTTTGCAAACCTGAAACACTAGTGGCATTGGGTATGTTTATGCTTGAAATGTTTTTTTGATTTGTTCTTATGTACTGGTGGAAACAGGTTACTCAAATGCTAGAGGTCTGGAGCTCCACTTCCCAAAAGAATACATAAACTTTTGGCAGAAAGTGATGTGAATACCAGAAATAGAAATAGACCTGTGTTTGAAGAGTATGGGTGTTTTGGGCAGCAACCAAGACTTTGAGTTCAAGGTTGATCTTATGGCACTCTGCAGTCATGGCGTTGACCCCCCATAAGACCTGAGAATAATCTTTGTACCTTTGTGTGCTGGATAAAAGTTGGCATTTCTTGTATTGTCTATGTAATTTGTCCTGGCCAGAGCTGTGTCTTGTGCAACAGTACAATGGTTCCAGTTAGGCATGTAAGCAGTGCTGTAATAGAAAAATAAGATGAATATTCATAACAAAATAAATATTCATGTTGAAAATATGCTGAGATGTCTGAAGCATAGTCTTTACTGCAGTTTATACTTTTAGACAAATACATTTTTTTAAAAAAAGAAAAAATACCCTAGGAACATTTGTAAGTTTTCTGCCATGTCAGATTTAAATCTATGACTGGATAGATTTGCCTTTCAAGACTTAATTCTAACTACTACAATAAGAAGTACAAATCACAAAGCTTTTAATTTTATCTATTTTATTTGCGTATAGAATCTGGACCTTGAGCATGCTACCTTAACGTAATTCCTTTGAGGAACTTTAATCAATGTAAAATTAAAGTTAATTATGGTAATTAAATCTTCTCAAAGTAAAAGGTGACTGGAGCAGTACTCAGCTGTAGCAAAAGCCAAAAAAAATTAAAAAAGGAATTTCCTAACATCTTCTTCATTAGTTTGGTATTAATACAGCGCCATCCTAATACCTCTGATGAAACCTGAATTTTAAATGAAAGACAGAATTTGCTTTCATTGCCTGGTGTGCATTAGAGTTAAATGACAGACATGGTTTTAGCCACACTGTCATTGTTGGTCTCTCTTATTCAATTTATGCAACTCTCACTCTATAAAACACTAAATAGATACATTGTGACACTTCATGTGTGTGTCCTTTGGTTTAATCCTCAAGTAGTTTCAGCTAAATCAGAAATTGAGGGGATGGTCTTGTATCGATGATGTCATGCTCTGATCTTGTTATTGCAGTAACCAGGATCTCAGCAGTCCTCACTGCAGCCTCTCCTGGTTGTCTGTTCTGTGTTATAAATTTTTAGTTACAAAATACTCCATTTAACTTTTCTCTGAGCGGATCTGTCTCTGCTGCTCTCTACTGCTGCAATACCGAGAGAAACACTAATAAATCTGCACTTCAGCACTCACTAAAACAGAGATCAATTCGGTAAGCACCAACATGGAAACAAATAGGTCCTTTATAGCTATTAATAAAGGAGGATAATTGCGGGCATTAGTCACAGCACTTAATTTCACCAAAGCAGTAGCTGGCTTTCCTCAAGGTGAGGATTTTCTGTGAGATATTTTTAAGCATCATGGCTCATCTTTTATAAATAGGCAAACTTAGCTTTCAAATAATAAATAAATCAATAAATACACATACCTCCCTCCGAAAACATATTGAAAGCACTTTTGGTTAAAAACAAACTGCATACATGTAAATAGAGGATTGGAAGATAACAAAGTCTAACAATTTGAAAGATGCACTGTAATACTAGTCAATGACTCTGAATAGGTGTGTTTTTCCTCCTCTGAGAAGCATATGGGTCTGGGGTGGTTGTTTTTCCCTTCAAAAATAGGTTTTTAATCTGCTCAGAACATAGTGCTAATTGCAAGGAGTATAAAAATGAAAGCATGAGAATCTAACTAGACAAATGAAAAACAGCTTGATGAGTCAGTAGCCCATATTGTATGTCAAGAAGATAGACGTTTACCTTTATTCTCACTAAAGTTCACTGCTGTCATTGCAAAGATAACTGCTCCAGGCACTACTTCATTTCCTTACCAAAGACATAATCCTTGTTTCCAATTACTTCAACACATGGGAAGACTTGCTTTCTATGCTGCCAAACTGTGTTAAATCAAACTGATCATGTGGATTTAGTAAGCTGCAGGTATGACCAATACATAATGGGAGACCATCAAAGAACTTTTGGTTACTATACACACGAAGGACTCATAACCAAACTAATGGTAATTATCATATTGCCAAAATAGGAAGAACAGATGTGTTTGGGCCTTTTTCTGCTGCTGAAAATGAATTGATTGATTAGAGTGAGAAAAAATAAAAACCAAACATGCTCACAACTAAAGGGGCATGAAGAGATTAAAAATATCACGACTTCTGCGTGTATGGTAAATTTTAAGAATCAGTAGAAGCATGTCATTAGGTCATGCAGAAAGAAAATTAGAAAGGAAAAAGCTCAATTAGAAGTTAATCTGGCCAGTTCTGTAAAGGATAATAAAAAGTGTTTTTATAAATACTTTAATAACAAAAGAAGAGGCAAGGAAAACTTCCATTCTTTATCGGACATTGAGGGAAATATAGTTACCAAAGATGAGGAAAAGGCTGAGGCACTTAACACCTTCTTTGCCTCAGTTTTCAACAATAAGACAGGTCATCCTCAGGACGATTGACCTCCTGAGTTAGTAAACAGGGACAGGGAGCAGAACAGCCCCCCTGTAATCCAGAAAGAAGCAGTTAGTGACCTGCTGAGCCACTTATATACTCACAAGTCCATGGGACCAGTGGGATCCATCCTAGGGTGATGTGGAAGCTGGTGGAAGTGGTCTCGAAGCTGGTGGAAGTGTTCTCCAAGCTGGTCTCCATCATTTATCAACAGTCTTAGATCACCATGGAGGTTCCAGATGACTTGAAGTTGGCCAGTGTGACACCCATCCACAAGAAGGTCTTAAAAAAGGATTTGGGAAACTACAGGCCTGTCAGCCTGACCTTGGTGCCCAGATCATCTTGAGTGTGATGACACAGCACCTGCAGGATGGCCAGGGGATCAGACCCAGCCAGTGTGGATTTAGGAGGGGCAGATCCTGCCTGACCAACCTGATCTCCTTTTATGAGCAGGTGACTGACCTGGTGGATGTGGGGAAGGCTGTGAATGTGTCTACCTGGACTTCAACAAAGCCTTTGACACCATTTCCCATAGAATTCCCCAGAAAAACTGACAGCCCATGGCTTGGACAGGTGTACTCTGTGCTGAGTTAAGAACTGGATGAATTCTTATCGAAGGGACCTTAATTACCATCTAATATTAGCTTTTGCTTTCATAAAAATATGGTTCTATGTGGGCTTCATTCAAGTCTGGTCAGAATTAAGCAGCGTTTGCTTAGGTTTTTGAGTCTTCTAGGGAAATAAAGGACAACGAGGTCAAATATGACCAAGCCAAAGCTGATTCAGTCTTTTCAGAGACACTATCATCGATTTGGGAGATATTGGCAGCTTAGAGCAATAAAGAAAAATTTGGACATTACAGGTTTTTCTCTTGGCAAGAAATACTGTGGTTCTACTAGCAAAATGACCATGTTTGAATTAATTAAAATGTCCATCACTTCAATAGCAATCTGAAAGAGTATATATTTCTTGGACCACTAAACACAGTCCTAGAGGTTTGATTTAATATATATAAAAGATACAAGGAGTTTCACTGATTGTAACAATACAATGATTTTTGTGCTTAAAGTTATTAAAGCAGAAATCTAGATCAATTTGTGTGAAAATAAGCCTGCTCCCCGACAAACAAATGTAAAGTTAATTGGACTTTTTATAAATTTATGTATTTGTCAGAATTCCTTACCTAAAGTATCAGAGAATGTGGGAGGCAGTACAATGTATTTACATTAAAAATACCCATGCTGTGTCAATTTTATATAGAAGAAGCTCCCTTTATATTCACAAGTACATGATGCTCTATTTATGAATAAAAGATTTCAATTGCTGGAAAAATTGAGTCATAAGTTTACACTATTTATTTTACTCGAATAATATGTTATTCAAGATGACCTGCAAAATCACAAATACTTTGTGTAAAACCTATCCAATTTATTTAACAGTTATAAATAACATTATTGTTCTTAATAGTACCCATAGAAGCTGAATCAATTTTTATGTCTATGCCCAGTTTTTGATAGTCACATAATAGATGTTTACCTTATTATTATAATTAAAAAGATTTCATGCCATGAGAAAACCATTATCATTACTTCTGTACATCTGTGCAATATGTAACTATATTTATATATGCACGCATGCATGCATATATATGTGTATATATATATATATGTATAAAAAGACAGTGCTGGAGTCATAGTTTGCTATGATTTGGCTCTCATACACTCACCTAATAGGAATCAAATAGATAAATCTTTATGCCTCTTTAACAGCAGGACTTATCACAAGGAATATTGTACTGTTATAGGGTACAATAATATATTGTTCCAAATATATTAATGAGAGAATTGTTGAATTACTTTTTAAGATCCCTACAGAAGAGTAAACACAGTTCATTTTTATTCTATAGCTTCTTTTCAGCTCTTATAGAGTGAACAGTTCTTTCACAACTCCCTAGGATGTTGTAGCATCCCTATAAGAACTCTAGCAATAAACTCCATAGAAAAACGAACTGATAGTGGATTTTAACTGAAATCCCTGTTTAGGGCGTCTGAGGTAGAAGGTCCTATCCTGGAAATAAGTGAGTCCAGCTGCTGACTTAGCTTAGCGTGCAAAACAAGCTAAGCTTTGCTTGCTGGGGGAAAGTAACTATGCTGCTCTAGAGCTAAATTAAAGATTGCTGACTGATGTGTAAATTAGGAGTTTATTAAAAAGAAAATATAGTAGGCACTGTGTTGTGTTTGAGGATTTTTTAAATGTAACACTTAGAACACTACACATTAACAGCTTTATATCGTCTACAAAAATGGTGATATAAAAAGGATCTTAAATATTTTTTCTGTCTCAAGCCCTTTTCAGTCAGATACAATGTCTTAAATACAAGACAGTAATTAGAAAACTGGAGCATTACCAAACATTGAAGAAAATTCACATTAGACAAGCTTAAGCTAACGCCAGATGTTTTTAGTGAAGGTGTTGTTTCATGTTGAAATTCAGTTTTTCCCCATATGGCTAGCTTTTGATGTTTGGTACATGTTTTGGGGTCTTCTAACATGGTGAATGGCTGGGTGCCATTGTACATGGAGCTTTGCTGCACTGCAGTTATGCTTCTTATTAGTACTTTGGAGTAAATTGGAAATGCTGCAAAGTGTGTAACAGCAGCAAGATGAAAGTTCTGAACTCTTGCTCAAGAAGTAATAGATTGTCTGTTACAAAGGGCAAGCATGTATGGATCTACCCTTTCTGTTAGGGAAGGTTATATCTATTGAATTGTTCACTGCTTTCTATTAGTGGATCCAGTAAAGACACTGTTTGCCAGGTTATCCCATAGGGGCTTCTGTATATATTTTGGTCTCTTGTCTCAAATTCACATCTTACTCTGAACCAACCATCATCCTATCTCTCCCTCACTGAAATTCACAAACCTCAGTTTTTACCTGGTATTCATTGCATCTGGATTGATATATTGAATAATTACTATTTATTTATTTTAATATATACTAAATGAAAAACATCATTCCCCATGTCAAATCCACCTCATCAAGTTGCTGATGACACAAAGCTGGGAGGAGTGGGTGATACCCCAGAGGGCTGTGCAGCCCTTCTGAAAGACCTTGACAGATTGGAGAGATGGGTAGAGAGGAACTATCTGAAATTCAGCAAAGGCAAATGCAGAGTCCTGCACCTGAGGAAGAACAATCCCAGGCACTGGCACAGGCTTGAAGCGACCAGCTGGAAAACAGCTGGGGGTTAAGGGTCTGTAGTATTTCTCTTATGAGGAAAGGCTGAGAGAGTAGAGCCTTTCAACCTCAAGAAGAGATGACTGAGAGAGGACTTCATAAATGTATAAGTAAATATTTAAAGGAGGGTCTTGAAGCCAGGCTCTTCTTATTGGTGCCAGCCACTAGGACACAAGGCAATGGGCAGAAATTGATGCACAGAAAATTCCACCTGAATATGAGGAAGAGTTTCTTTATTGTGCAAGTGACTCTGCACTGGAACAGATTGTCCAGAGAGGTTTTGGAGTCTCCCTCACTGGCGATATTTAAGAACCGTCTGGACACAATCCTGTGTACTGTTCCCTAGGGAGGTTGGACTGTGATCCCTTCCAAGCTTACCCATTCTGTGATTCCATTATTTAGTTAAATACCTAGAAGAGATTTAGTCAGATGTCTGTTTTTACTCTTAGACATACTTTTCTTTTCACTGCATTTCACTTGTACAAAGCTACCTTCCTTGTAACAAATCTGAACATTGCTGGAGTACCCCCAGACCCAGGATCTCAGAAGTACTTGTGATTTGCAGTCTGGTCATGGCCACTGCTATCACAGGATCTGAGTGTTGCCCTTTTGCTGCTTTGCAGTGAGGCAAGCACTAGTGCCCAGCCTGGCCTCCTGCTTCTGCCCTTTGCAAAGGAGCCCTGTTCTGTGAATGTGGGTGTAGTGGTTTGAGCCAGGTTTTCCCCCTGAAACTAAGAAAAGTGGTAACCCCCAGGGGGTGGTGACCCTTGGAGCTTGACCCAATCAATGCTTCTGCAAAATATAAACATATCTCTGGAGACCGGAAGAGAAGCAGTAGTACTTGTTGGAAGAAGAAGAGGTGGCCATGTTGTAGAGGCCACGAGGAGAAGGGGCTCCAGCCCCTTGGGGGCCTCTGCCCCCCCCCAGCCCCCGGTTGGGGGGCTGCAGGGACTCGGAATGGTGTTGAAGCTGGGCTGAGTGCCTGCGGCTAGGAGCTGGGGGAGTTTTCTCCCCTGTAAGTAGAAGTGGGAGACGCTGGGAGCAGCGACGGAGCAGCAGCGGAGACAGCAGCGTCCGAAGAGCAGTGGCAAAGAGCCAACTGATAAGGACCAAAAGGAGCAACACAAGCCGGTATGCAGCTAAGGCAGACACAGAGGTGTCTGAGGAGAAGGAAAAGCAGCAACAGGACAAGAGAACCAAGCCAGCAGCAGGAACAGAGTTTCGCGGGGTAAGAACTGGATAAACCAAAACCCCCAAACTCGCTAGAGACCCCTCCGAGAAAGAGGAGAGGGTGGTGGACTGAGAGGAGTCCTAAAGTGCAGTATGCACTGCTGAGAGGAGCTAGGAAGCTCATGGCCTCCTGAGAGATAAGCCAGGACGGCCGAAGGAATGTGTGTGTGTGGGGGGTGACCTTGGCCCCCCCTGCTCCAGCTTCAGAGAAGCTGGCAGCCATCTTTGAGGCAGAGCATGGGAGCTCTGCACAGGGGCTTGATTTCCCCTGAAGATACCAGACTGTCACGAAGACCCCCGTGCTTCGTGATATGACCGTGGTGGAACGACCTTGTCTGGGGTTACGTAGTCCACGGAAAGACCCCCGTTTGAAGACGGAGGGCCGAGGGGCTTGGAGACCCCCTCGTGTGTGCTGGCAGAGAGCCAGCAACTGCTTCTGCTGCCTGGAAGAGAAGAAGAGAGCCTGCTGGCTAGAGAGAGCCTGCTGCTGACAGACTGGAAGGGGTCTTTTCTTCTTCTTCTCTCCTGGACTTTTATTTGGAGGGAGAAGAGATTTGGCCCATTGTAAATATTACTGTCATGGTAGAGATAGATATAGAGTTAAGATTGTATGCAGTGTATTATAGTATTTATTTATTTGTATAGTCTTTGTAATATATTCCTTCCCCCATATTGAGTCTCGTGTTTTTGTCTGGAAAACCCATCTCACATGGGGTTGAGATGTGGGTGGGGGGCTAGGAATCAGAATTGGATTTTGGGCCTGCTCAAACCATGACAGTGGGGTAGGGGCACAGCCCCAGGCTCCAGGGGATGGCAGGCTATGTCCTTTCTCTTTGAAATATCTAACCCAAGTCTGGGAATAGCTGTATCTTGATAGAAAATATAACCAACAATTTTCTTAGAGCTCATATATTTCTGATGATGTTTTGTGGTGCACCTTGCAGAGCCTGCTGTAATATTTTACTATTGAAACAGTATTAAAAAAGTAAGTATATACTTTATACACGTGGAAGAAAACACAATATCTACACCTACACCAAGAAAGAAGCCGTCATAATACAAGCTACAATAACTAACATTCACTCTCATTAACATAAATGCACAGAAAATGGAAACTGCATAACAATAACTGTACACGTCTATAGTTTTTGAAACTTCACTGATAAAGTAGGAAATATCAATGTATAACGACTTCAGTGTATAATAACTTTATCCAAAACATAACTGAATGTTCACTGTCTTAGATATTTTCACAATATGCCTCTTATCTAACAGATAAACAAGTAATATCCTCAGTCAATGAAGATGGCTGTTTATAGCATTCATGTAAATGATGAATTCAAATACCAAGTTATGAGCTACAGAAGGAGAAATTCAATTGCTGTGAGTAGGCAGTTATATAACTTGACCTGCAGGTGGAGGAACATTTGAGTGTATTGAGACAAATTAGTAAGTCCGTTCTGTAATCCGATATAAAGCATTCACAGTTATTTTTAAAGCAAGAGGACTGAAAGAAAATCTGAAGTAGATTTAAAAGAAATGTTTTAAAGTAGTACTAACAATTTAAACAAAGGAAATAATTTGAAGAAAGCCATAAATGGTGGAAGTAAATAAAACATTTAGGACATCTATTTTAATAGGTATAGATATGAAAATAAAATATTTGGATACTTGTTTTTTCCTCTATTCAGTCTTTATAGTTGATTACCACAACTGAATTCTTATAATACATCAGTGTTGGATGTAATTGGAAACAGTTTAGTGGTAGAAAAGCATTCTTCAGTAGTGCCTCCTTTTGGTTTATTATTGTTTCTGTTTTCTACTTCAATTATCAATATACACAATATACATACTAATCTAAAATATTAAATATTTAAATACTTCAAAGGTTCCTAATATAAAAACTTTCATGATTTAGCCAATATTTTCATAATCTTAGGACCTAGTAGTTCTTCATCGTGGAAGAAACTGTCCCTTTTTATATTCATAGGATCAACAACTGTGCTGGAGTTGAATCATGTCCTTTAGAAAAATATTTCTGATTTCAATGTGTTGAATTATGAGGGAGTTTCACAGCTCTTTGTTTATTACTTTACAGTTAAAAAACACTCTCCAAATCAAATATTGATCTGTCTTCCAACTTATTCTTTACTTAGTTGAAGTTTCATCAAATCAAAGTTAGTTATTCCTTTGCTCAATTAAAGCCTTGTATATGATTAGATGTTCTGTCCCTCTGTAGATGACTAAAATTATAATCAAATCCCCTTTTAACCTTCTATTAAAATTATTCTAATCTTGAGTCACTATTATAGCTCTTCTCTGAACCCTCCACTGTACTTTGGCATCCTTTAGAAGGGTATAAATTAAGTTTTATTTCAGTAAGCATGTCATCGGAGTCACTCCTATATTCACATTCAATTCTTGCAATCTGCAAAATGCAGTGTGAGTGGGATCCCATACCTAGTTGCATGCAGAGATTTGTAACCATCTTTAAATACAACTATTTTCCAAAACAATACAAATATAATTATAAATATATAGGATGTGTTCTACATTTCCTGTCTGTATCTATAAGGCTCTGCAATTGGGTGAATTAAACCTTAGCCTTCAGTCAGTCAAATATTAGCAAGTCAAGAGAGAATTGTATCTGTGTTTTCTTCAGCACTGTTGCTTTTATGTCTTGAAGATTCTGGGTGAAAGCAACATGTAACAAAAACTATTTCTACGGGAATAATCAAGACATCTAAATAAGAATGCAGTTATCAAATCAACTTATAACTTCTAGATGTAAATTAAAAAGTGGTTCTTTGTAATCTCAACATATTTGGCATAGGCATATATTTATTATTTCAGAATAAAGCAGAATGTATGTTTTTGTTTGACTTCTGTAGCACACTTGTGAAATCAAAATATTTCTTGGTAACCACAAGTTTCTATACATGTTATATTAACATACTCAAATAGTAAACATGTCTGCATAGTTTTAAACAATCAAACAGTACTAGAAATATTCATGTGTCATGTTTCTTAGCAAAGTCCATGTCAGGTACCTTTGAAGTCTCTCAAAATTAATTTCAAAAGCTGTCTCAAATACAATTGGAAAACAATAGAAGCTGTTTTGTGTTTGCATCATGTGCATTTCAGAGACTCTTCTACTGCTTTTTACTTTGAAAGAGTAAGTCTATTTTTTACTCATATGACAATTATAATCGTTATTCAAATGCCATTCCTAAAATGTCATTTAAAAGAGAAAACAAAGGATCAGAGAGAAACAAAAGGGTGATTAGATTACTAGTCTGTGTAAGCAGAAAGGACCTCTTTAATAATATTGATGTATGTGGCTCCATTTGTTTTCAAGAGTATGGGAAAAAACAGCTATAAAAAAAGGCTTAAAGAAGCTAATCTCCACTACACAAGAAGAGGATAGTTAGATTTCTCTAGAGTACAATTCATAGCAGTTGAGTCATATGCTTGGTCTGAATCTAGTCATCTAGTGGAGGTCCTCTTTCTCTCTACTGATAATAAAAAATACATACATCTAACTGGCATAGATACATACATAGGATAAACTTTGTGAATGTTACATATTTTTCACCATATTATGCAAACTTTAATTGCCATCCAATTAAGTAACACTCAAGGAATCCAAATCTTCCTTGATGATCTTCATCGCTCTGCTGTATCCTTAGATGCCGCTATCATAGCATATAGGAATTTATTCCTACCCTGTTGTCCTAAAAAAATATTCATTTGTTAAAATTATTTTTAACATCGGCATCTGGTTTATAGAGAATTATATTGTTGCTGCTGTTTTATAACTATGAGTTATTTTGGAAAACCCATGTTGATCTCAGACCAATTAAGGGGTATGATAAGACACATCAGTGCTTAAATTACTATAATTAAGTCAAAGGATGAACAAAGAAGGAAAATAAAATATTAAGACTGATGATAACTGGAGTCAGGCAAAGGATACTTCTTATGAAAAGAACAGCATGAACTTAAATCTGTCTAATTTAAATCTTAAAATGAAGCCCCTTATTGGCAGTAACCCATCCTTGGGATTTTGAGAATGTATGGTACATACAAGTATGCCATTCAGTAGAGGCTATTGTTATATATAATACATATAAATAAACAAATATATATATATATATATATAAAACAAAAACAAACAAACAAAACCCATAAAAAATACCCTAAAAGAATACCCCAAAACACAGCAAAATGAAAAGCTGAGTTCATCAATTTTGCTGTTTTCATACTTAAAGGGATTCTGGAGGCATGGTGGTCTAGATGCTTTTCTTCAGCCTATATTTAGGTGCCCGTACCTTTTAACCAGATTATATTAGTGGAAGTAGCTATAGCCTAAGATGTGGTCTATTTTGCCCTCTTCTAAGGATGTTGTAATAGCTACCATATGATGCCAGTTGATGGTGACATTCCTGCCAGATTAACATAATACCCTACCACTGTCGGCACACTGGCCTGTAGAAATTACTCTGAGGGGTTAATTTGTAAAAAGGATTTATTGTAAATGCTACCACACAAAGTACAAACTTTTAAAAAATCCGTTTAAATGGATACACAATGAAGAAAAATAACAGGTAATTTAAAAATCTGCTGATTTAACCAAATGACACCTCCCTTGCCACACTTTTAATTGAAGAAGTGAAAGACCTCAAGGTTTTCTCCCTGCTTCATTTCCTTCTCATCTTTTTCTGCATAGGAAAAAAAAATAGAAAGAGAACATGCTTCATAGATCTCAGCATAGATATTACAGAATACACAAAAGAGTTTCTCAAGGGCAGGTTTTTGCCAAATAGCATCCTTTGCAAAATCAACAGTATTTTATCTTTTCTGAACTTACAATGTTAATTTGACCCCAAACTTCCCTTTCTAACTCTTTCAAACAGAATTTTGTAGCCACAAGACAGAAGAAGAGTCACAGGGCTCTTAGTGGTGTAACAGAAAATGTGGAATGGTAATGAGAAACACAAATGAATTAATTTTAAGAGTGGGACAATTTCTATTCACAGTAGAAAGAACTCTTCCATTTTTCTGAGGCAAAGACAATTAAAGTCCACATCATTTATCTCTTCATTTGAATTTAATGACGATGCATCTGGTTTAAACCTTTCTGGAGGACAAATGTTGAATATAAATGGTATCCCGAGTATAGGAGTCCTGCTAGAGAGTAGTCAGAATATTTGAGGGTGGCTGAACACGAAAATGAGCAAATTTCTTGTAAGTGAAAAATAACCTTGAGAATACATGGAGTACAACTGGTAAACAATCAGAATGCAGTGCATTTCTGTGTGCTGCAGAATAAGCCCAATTGCAAACACATTCTTTTGAAATACAAAGTCAAATAATGAAGTAGCTTGTCCAAAATATTGATACAGTATGAAAGGCTTCCTTTTGACATTTGGGTGATTCTGGTCTCATCCATTCTACACTGGTATTTTCTTTGCCAAATCCAGATTATTTATAAACTATTCAAGCGTAACAAAAAGCAAAAAGCTTTGAATGTGTCACAAATGATTCAAGCATTCAAAATGAAATATAAACTTTATAATCTCCTAGGGGTTTGGAGGTTTGTTTGTTTATGTTTTTTAATAAATAGAAAATTATGGTCATATTTTTTAAATAATCCTTCTATTTGATACATTCTAACTCAACCCAAACAAATAAACACTTATTTCTATTTTGGTAACATATTGCTGCAAGATGAATCCTCATACACTACCAGATGCAGTATCAGGAGGTGTTACAAATGGTAAGATAATGCTTCCTTTTCTTATTTTCTAGATAAAGGATATATAGTGAGAGTTTTATTAGTTAAAAATTAATAATAAAAAATGTGTTTCCTTTGCAGAGAAGTATTAATCATGAGTCTAACCCAAGGCCATTGAGAAGACTGGATAGCATGGATAGATTAAACTTTGGGAGAATTCATTGCATTTAATGAGTGTAACCTTACATTCACCATCACATAAACAGTGAGAAGTACAAATATGTGCTCACTTCACTCCAGTGAGATGGGGAGAGAACTAGAAGGGTAAAAGTAAGTCTTGTGGATTGAGATAAAGATAGTTTAATAGGTAAGGCAAAAGCTGTACGCTCAAACAAAGCAAAACAAGGAATTAATTCAGCACTTCCCATGGGCAGGCAGGTGTTCCGCCATCTCCAGGAAAGCAGGGCTCCATCACACACAGCAGGGACTTGGGAAGCAGAAAGCCAAACATCATCACTCCAAATGTGCCTTGCTTCCAACTTCTTTCCCATTTATATGATGAGCATGACACCATATGGTGTGGAATAGCCCTGTGGTCAGCTGGGCTCAGCTGTCCCAGCTGCGTTCCCTCCTAACTTCTTGTGCTCCCCAGAGAGTGGGGTGGTGTGAGGACCAGGAAAGGCCTTGACACTGTGCCAGCACTGCTCAGCAAAAACTAAAACATCCCTGTGTTATCAACACCCTTTTGGTCACAAATCCCAAATGTAGCACCATACGGGCTGATATAAAGCAAATAACTCAGCCAAAACAAGCACATAAGGAAACATAGCCGTTTCTGCATGGAATAGGAAACACTGGAACAAATGCACTCCCAGTGGAATTGCTTAGGGTACATTTGTGTACTGTGACTAAAAATTATAATGGTTTAGTGAGAGATCATGAAGGGATATAGTCTTTTAATTAGCAGTTTTGCCAGCAGGAAAGAGTCTTAACAAATACAAAATGAAAGATAGACCTGTCCTGCTTAAAAATATAAATTTCTAGTAGTATCTTTTTCTCTAACAATAAATTATTTATAATTCTATAGCAGAACATATTTTTTTCTAGGAAATAGAGAAGGTATTTTCAGAAGTTATAGGAAGTTAGTTTTCCATTCCTGGAATATTTTTTAGTGTAAATATCTGACAACTGGCTGCCACCTCAGGGTTAATAAATCTGAGAGCATGTTTGTAAGTATACTTTTATTAAATATTTAATATATTGGCTTCTAACAAATTTATAAAGTAACTTACTTACATTCCCAACTACTTAATGAGGAAATGTATCTCCATATTTCAGCAGATAAGTTTTAAAGACATAATACTCATTTCCAACAGAAGTCAAATGGGATAAATATGAGAATTTATGTCCTTGTCACTTAGAACCAGGACTTTACGGTACCTGTAAAAAAACACCTAAATTCAAACAAAGAATAGATATTTTAATAGGAAAATAAAAGATAGAAAAGAAATTAGGGTAAACTGCTTTGTAAATACATAATGAAAGACACATTTTGAAGCTATGAAATGGTGGAGCTTCCACTGTATTTTTCACTATTATGTAGTGTAATTTTGGTTATTTACTGTTGAAGTTTTCACTTCAGAATTCAGTCGGAACATCCATTTCTTGAGTTTTTTCCTTATTTTTAGGAATGTGGCTCTAAGATGAGCAATTAGAGTTGCTAAACCCTCACCAGCTGCTCATGTAAAATAATATCTTTTTTAAAGTGGTCATTGTTTTATGTTAGAGAGCAAGATATTAAAAAACAAATGATCAGTCTCTTCCCAGAACTTCTATAAATCAAGATCATAAATCAAGATTTAACTAAATCAGCGTTTTACAGTCCTAGTTACAGAAAATACTTAATTATTTGCATATATAACACTTAAACACATGCTAAAAATTATATTAATTCTTAAATTCATATGGTTTCAGTGAGGGAAAAAAGATGTTATAAAGTATGCATGCAGTAGAAATTCTATTTAGAACAGGTTTTCTAAGTTGATTCCTTCTACTTCATCTCCTGTCCTAGTGTAACTTCTATTACAGTTTCACTCTGTATAATCTTCATTAAATCAGTCTATATTAATAAGATTAGTATAATTATTAATAAAATTATGATTAATAGTAATTATAGTATTATTATCTAAAATTAAAATGCCTCCATGCCATGGTATTCTTATGTTTTTGAGAGCCCTTCATTTTTTCAGTCTTAAACTGATTCTGAAATCTAAAAGGCCTGCTGCAGTTGGGTTCACATATAGAACATTGTTACACCCAGTTCTGTTACACAATTTTCTTGCATAGCTGGAGATATGACAGATGCTAATTTTAATATGACATGAAGAGCTATAACATTCTTTCTTTAGTAATTTATTGCATGCATCTGTAAGAGTTACGACAAGCTTTGCCAAATTGTGTTTCCATTTTCATTGTAATGAACAGTTCTTTCCTAAGAGGTAGCAGAAGATGTTAATGAGTTTTTAGCTTGTGTTTTCTGAGACAAAATATATTGGCAGAAATCAGTAGCTCATTTTCTTAAATACAGGGATAAAGCGTGCTTTCTACTTTGAGCCTAAGATTATGCCATGTATCAAAAGAAAAACTAAGACTATTACACTTCCAAGAGTAGTAGTGATTTACTATCTAATATTCTGCTTTGGAATAAAACTTCTACTTAAAGAAATGAATAGTTTAAAATTATTTTTCAGTACAGGTTTCTAAGAGTATGTACTGCACATACACTCAAACATACACGTATACTCATAGTGTGTGTCAAATATAAACCCCATATAATATATAAAAATAAGGTATTTTATGTTAATATAGAGGTATTATATAACATCCATTGCATATGTAGGAATTTTAGATATATATATAAATACAAAATTATTATTTTATATATTATCACTATTCAATTTTCAAAATTATTCTCCAGCAAAAAGTGACTGAAAATTTAAGTGACTGACCTAAATAAGTTGGCTCCTGACACTAACTATTATCTCTATATAGTAAAACAAACAAGAGAGTTATAAATAATATAGATTTTATTTTGCTGAAAATAAGTCTTAATAATTAGGATATTAAAGCAGAATAATCCATATTTGGCAATAGGAAAAACCCCAATTTCCCAAATCTATTAACACTTCTAGAAGGGTTCATAGACCAGAATTGCTAGAGATTATTATTTTTTTAATTATCTTTTGCATCTTAAAAGTAGTTGAAATCCCCACTGACTGCAGCATCGTACAGAGAAGAAGCCATCCTACTTTACATCAGTAGGAAGTTGAATATACTTGTGCCAAATTTTCCAGAGTGTAACTAGAAAGTGGCTGATCTGAGTCTGTTGCTGAGTGATTTATCTCACTGAAGCAAGGTTGGTCTAGACAGCACCTGCTTGACTATAATGCTGACACTGAAAGTGGCATGAAAGTGTCAACCATTTTTATGCTAAACTTATTCTGGAATATTTCACTGATAAACTCCTAATAATATGGAAAGACCTCATCATCTACTTTAGATAGTCATGACCACTCTTACATAGTCATTCACTGCATAATAAAAAATAAACCAAACTGATTGCTTGTGATTAATTTCAGCCTTAATCTTAAAGATTAACCCTACCAAGCATTTAAGTTTATTCACTCTTCATAATTCATCAACTCTTGATGGACTAGTTTTTCAGTCTAATGAAGAGATCCTGATATACACTAAATGAAAAGAAAAATATAACTTAGAAGTTATATATATTATATATATTAGAAAAATATATTGGTAACATTGTTGCAATGGTAATTAACCCATCACGGGGAATAAATCATTTCTCACAGACATGCAGATAAGTCAATTAAAGGAATTTTTGTATCAGTCAATCTAACGGATATTCAATAAGTAAATACTTTTCCTTTTTGATGAATTGCAAATACCTCTGCCCAAAGGAATCCTAACTGTTTAAGAACAGGGTAGTTGCACAAAATATTAAATTAAAAACATCATAGACTTAAATTTATTAACCGTTATATTTCTGTGAAAAAGTTGTATTGTACATGAAGGGGAAATACTGGTGACATTGTCTCACAAAAGGCTCTGTAAAAAAAGCCAGATCATTCAGCATTTTCTTTAACTTTTTTTGATGCTAAGATCCAAAATGGAGTCCAGAGAGAAGTTACAGAGTTGAAATTAGCTTACACCCATTGGGACCAGTATGCTTTCACCAAATGCAATTATTCTTCAGTGTTCATTTACCGAAGTGATTGAACTTGCCTGCAGCAAGGAAGGAAGGAACACAAGGCTAGACCTCAAGCAGTCATACAAAATAATTTTAAAATTAAGTTAGAATTACTGTTCTTCAGTAAGTAGAAAAGCTAAGACTCAAAATGAAAACTTCTAAAGAAGGGAAGAAAAACTCCACTGAAATATATGGTAATATCCTAAATTTATAAACTCATTTTTGATCATGAATCCACAAGCGCTATGGAGAAATCAGCTAAGTTAATTAAACCCTCTGGAAAAGAGAGGAAAATATTTTTTCTCTATTGTCTGAAAGTGTTGAGACTGAACTTATTTAAGTTACTGCTGATTAAATGCATTGAAGTCCAAATGACTATAACTATAATTAAATAAAATGATGATGAATAAATCCATAAATATACTTTCTGCTTGTTTTTAAATATAAACTGCTTATTTTTTTTAATTTTACATGCAGAAAAGTGTAACTTATACATTCTTAATCTATTTGGTTTTTTTCCTATACAACATCACTCTTTTGCTCACTAGTACAGATATTTTGGCGCCCAGAAAAGTGTTTTATGTGTAAAATTCATGCTTGTACTCGTGTTAATATATGATGACTGACCTAGGCTTCATGTATTTCTTTACCTCTAATATGAAGGTTTCTTGAGTGTAGATCTGAAAAAATTTTAATTTAGTTTATCTAAAAGCCTGCAAGACTTTTCTTACTTTCTATCTGATATTTTCCTTCTCTAATATACATTATTCTTAACCCTACCCACCTGCTCAGAAGTTCCATAAATGCTTAAAAAATTTTAAGAATAAACCAGAAAAGTGTGGAGCATTGGATTATTTTTTTTTCCTAGATTAAATATTTTCATTTCAAAATATAATTTTGCTCCAGTTTGGATCACAAATCAGAATATCATCATCTCTCACAAAGCTACTAAAAATCATCTAAATTATGTCCGTTTATATGGAATAATTTCAATTTTATGTTCAAATGTTATCTCAAAAATCAGAACAAATAAGATTGTTACTGAAACAAATTACTAGAGCATTTTCCAGTGGAAAACGTAGCTGAACACAAAACTTTCAAAGTAAATGCTTAGCTCTGTGATAAATGAGTTTTTTTCTAAAGTATATATATTTCATGAACTATAATTTGCTAAATTCTGTTTGTAACTAATTTTTAGACAGCTTAATATTCACCATTTAGATGGTTTGAGCTGCCTCTTCAGATGTTTCGTTAATAGCAAGGGGCAAACTGCAATTGTACCATTCTGCCTCTTTTTTCCCCTAATAGTAGATATCAGTGGCTAGAAATGGACTAATAGAAATTAGAATACTCATCTTTTGTCCCTAAATTCTCTCTTTTCTTTCCCCCTCATTTTTATTCCCTACAGATATCAGAGCTTACATTCACTAATTTTCTTTTCTGTTCTTACCTTTCCCCAATTTATTATGTTTCCTACCTTCTCTAATATATTTTAGAAAATACTGGAAAAGTCATGTTTCTGAGTTGTTCATTACATCATTTTGTAACTTAAATAGAGTACTTGTGAACAAAGGTGAAATGGGGGGTTCCTTGCCATATGTAATTTTTTTTGTTTTTATCTTGTTTGCCTCTGTGCTCTAGCAAAAGCATTTGAACAATGTGCTGCAATACTGGGGTGAAGCCTTCTCCCAAGACAAACTTATTTCTCAATACAAGTCTCCCGTGGCATCCTTGGGCTTTCCTGTTTCATGCATTTATGTGCAGGTTTTCTGCTCATTCAGTATAACCTCAGGCACACTGTGAAAATGAGCTTCCAGCTGAAGCTGTGCTGCTTAGGCAAATTTAAGAAGCCTCAAACTGTGAATATTCTGGCCCTCTGCTGTCTGTCATAATTTGCATCCTCAAATCCCCTCCTCAGCTAACAATTTTCCTGAGGAATACTTATTCATACAGTAGTTATTTTTCTCCTCTTTTCTATAACAGAATAAAGGTGTCTTTGCATGTTTGCATGAGCAACAGTCTCCTCTGTCTGAGCACTTAACAAATGACCATTCTGTCATCTGCTCTGCTCAGTTTCTAATTATTGATACACAAATCATAACACATCCATTTTGTAGCTTTCCACCTGAGCTTTCCTAATTTCCTTTTCTTTCATTTCTCCTGAAATGAAACAATTGAATTGTCAGGAACCTCCGTGTGTAAAAGCAAAAGTATGAAGATTTCTCTGTTCCTACTTTGTTTTGAAAGGGTGTACAGAAAACAGATTTGACAACACTTGCCTAGGAAAGGAGAACACCAATTTTAAGTCACCCTGATTCAAAGTGATAGATTTCAGATTAAAACATTGGCAGTGGTATGAGAAAAGACATAATACAAACATGCACCTTAACCTAGTTCCCTCCCCTGCCCACTTCCACTTTCTTTCAAAGGAAAAAAATGCATCAACACATTACTACAACTGTCAAAATGCTGTAATCACAAAACTATGAAGAATGTTTAGCTTTCCCTCAACTGAAAAAGAAAACCAGCAAGGTTTTAGGACCTGATGGCTCTAACAAAGCTGGTCTCAGACCAGCTCCCCCCTGGGTCTTCTGCTGGCACTTCACCCCCTCACCCTACAGCCCAGGACCCCACATCAGTCCCTGTCCCAGTCATGCCACAACAGGCACAGTCTCCATCCCTGACCCTGAGATGATTCTTGGATCCTCTGGACTGTGTGTGGACACAGATGCTGCCTGATGCTCACAGGTGTAGGGGATGCCTGGTCAACACTGGAGCCACCTGCAACTCCTGCTCCTAAGCATGAGATTTTCAGTTTAGTTTAAAACACCAGGTAAAAACGTGGTGGTTAGGATCTTCTGCTAAGTACTGTTTAGGGATGTCACTCTGAAAAACAGCAGCCATCAGTGGAGAAGCATGCACAGGTAAAAGCAAAAACATCTTCAGCCATTAAATTTTAATTCACAACTCTAGGTGAATCAGAGCCCCGGAAAAAAATTATGTTGAGTCAGTATATTTAGGATAAATATATTTCAGATAAATAATTCCAATATTTATCTTAGAACTTCTTACATAGTTAAAGGTGAACTGCCTGCATCAGCTAGTGGTTTTTTTGTACTTGTAACACTATCATCCTCTGAAACTGTCTATAGAAAAATCAAGTGTGTTTTCTTTAGTAATAATCTTCTCAGACTTTTATGGGTTTTATAGAATGTAATTTCTCTTCCTATTGTCTTGGACAATGACTGAAATGCTTTCTAATAGCAGAAGACCTCCTATATCTCCAACTCCTCTTTGCAATGCTATGTGTGTGTGTTGTGTGTGCATCTATGCATTAAGGAAAGTTTATACATAAATTTATGTGTGTGAGAAAGACTTCTAAGCTTGTTTAATTGTGGATAAATCCACAGGGCTCAATCCTGGGGAGGAAAAAAGTAAAACAGAAGAACGAAAGGAAGCAGGATGTGGGAAGTCCTTAATTTTGACACAATTCAAAGCAGGAATGGGAGTTCATGAGCCGGAGCTTGAATTCCTACCAGATAATTTCTATTACAAGTATTGGATTTTTTGTTAAGTGTAAAGGAATTTTGAAGGAGAGAAGAGCATGAACAACACAGTATGGGCAAAGTGGAAAAAAATCCTAAAAAGCAAAGAAGAATACATTTATTTATTTGCCTGATTTTAATTATATAATTATAATTTATTTTTACATTTGTATTATATATGTATTATATATGTATCTATATATGCAAGTATATATATTATATACTATATATGTAATTATATAATACATAAATATTGCTTAATGTGATGTCTAATTCTCAAATGTCTACAGGCCTTTAAACATAATCTCCAGGTTTTACATATGATGATGTTTAAACCTGAGTTATCCAAACAAACAAAAGGATTATCCAGTCTTAAGTAAGAACTGCTCTGTCTTGGACAATGAGGACACTGGAACTCGTGCCTACTTTGGCATTCACCATAATGGGATTCCCGGTCCATGGCTCCATTTTATTTATGCTACAGAACTAAATAGCCCATGGCTGTTCCCTGGCATTGTTGCTTAGTGTCAAGGAGTGCCTCATGCTTATATTATTCACTTCCTTCTCCAAAACACAGCATGCACATCCAAACAACCCACTGGAAATCAGTCCTGACCTGTGCTGCTGCCTCCATCATGCCCTGGAATTTTTGGGGGGAGTGATAGTTGTCTTTGCAGTAAATTATTTTGGGGATCATTCTTAAAATTTTCAGAAGTAATTGGCTATTAAGAAGAAAGATCTAGTTCTGGAAACATTCCCTGATGCTCGTTAACTTACAGGTACAGAAATACCTGTGAAACTCCCTATTCACAAGAACTGTTGCATCTCTATGGAGGATGTTTTGCCTTTTTAAGAGGAACATTCACACAATGTTTTGCTACCTGTAGCATGTAATATCAATTTCAGTTTAGAATAAAACACATTATTGTTTGTAAAATAATAGACAATGTAGATTTGAAAACAAATCGTACAACCAGTGGGTGAAAGTGGTTTGAGAATGAATAATGTACATTCAGCTTCTGAAACCTTTGCGCATAATGAATAAGACCCAATTTTTTTACTCACCAAGTAATGTAACTAATTTATTGGAGGTCTTTTAATGCATAATACTACTCAAAGTGAATGCAAGATTAAGATTTGTATGATAAATTATAAAAACATAGGGTTAGTAGCTTCTACCTTTAAAATTTCAATATTTGCAGATGCTACAAAATTAGGATTAGTTGATGCACCAGATGGTTGTCTTCCTGTTCAGGGGAACCTTGACAGTCTGGAAAAATGGGCCAGGAGGAACATCCTGAACTTCAGCAGAGACATATACCAAGTCCTGCACTTTGGAAGGAATAAAGCCAGGTACCACTACACACTGGCTGAAAAGTAGCTTTGCAGAGAAGGACCTGGGAGGCCTGGTGGACACCATGTTGACCGTGAACCAGCAACAAAGGCCAAAAGCATCCTGTGTCACATTAGGCAGAGGGTTACTAGCAGGTTGAGAGACATAATCCTTTGTCTCTACTATGGTCTGGTGAGCCATATCTGTTTCCAGTGCTGGACAAGACAGACAAGGACATAGTGGAACAAGACCAGCAAATGGCCATGAAGATGATTGTAACAAGATATGTCTTACCTTTCTAATTACACTTCCCTTCTTTTCCATTTATTTAAAGATATAATTTGCTATTCAAAAAAAAAACCAAAACCAAAACCAAACCAAACCAAACCAAACCAAAAAAAAACCAAACCCAAACAAACCCAAAACTTTTAAATTTTTTTTTTTCAGGCTAACGTAATTAATTATAAAAAATGTATGCGGATACATATATCTCTGTGTGTGCATATAAATTAACATTGTGCCCTAGAAAATACAAAATAAATTCAGCATAATGTTTTTGATAGAGTATGCCTTTTAATATGATAATTATAATGAAGATACTTAAGAAGGATCATAGCAATTTCCTTCTAACACTGAACAAGTAACTTTGGAGGCAAAAAGAATTATTCTTAAATATATGCCTTTTGGTATGTCTCTCTACACATATTGGGAATCATTAATTTCTTTAACCAGCATTTTTCAGTAATAAACCTTATGTATATTATCAATAAAAGAGCTACATTTCCTGTTGGAAGGGATTTATGTGAAAACTCAGTCCAATTATAGTGCTCTTCTTCCACCTAGAAATCACTTAAGTAACCATGTTCTGTAAGGTTAAAAGTACATGCTGATTATTCTGTATCTTTCAGGCCTTTTCTGATGATAGAGAGAACGTATATAACCTGAACAATATATCTAAAAGTAAAGAGCTACTTTTGTAGCTACACATTCATAGTTGTATATACTCTGCATGGTACTTGGATGCAAGGATGGTCAATCACATTGTCCCATTACTGTAATGCAGCCAAGAATTATTTTAAGAAAGACAGTGAGCAATTCTTGTAGAAAAAAAATAGATACAGATTACCTTCTTGTCTCTGCGATTCTCTGACTAAATTTTAAAAAAATCATGCAAATAAGTACTAGTTCTCTGGCTCCATCAATAGACTACCCTGACCTCCTGCAAGGTACTACTGGGAAAGGAATGCATCTGTTTTGTTTTGCTGAAGTCCTGTAACCCAATTTCCTCAGTTCATCTCTCCAAAGAAATTTGCTAGTCCCATTGTTGTCCACCACAAAAAATAAGATTTGACTGTAAATTTCTCCGGCTTTCATCAGCCCATTAAATAGTTTCACTTACAAATTTCACAAGCCATCCATAACTACTAAAACTCCTTTCACTGTTCCACTGTAAACCTAATAATAAGAGAATCAGAGGTTAAGTGTCCTTCTGTACACTTACACGAGAGTGGAAAGAACATCCATTATCCAGGAGGACAGTGCAATGTGATATGTTCCTGAACACAGCCCGCAAAACAATCGTTTCATTGATTATTGTAAATGACAGCTTAAAAAACATGTGTTCAGTTCTGCTGCTAATGTATTATCTGACTTCCTCAAATCTCTGGGTGAAGGGTGTATTGAACATTTCTCATCAGAGAGATCCAGTCTGTAGTGAAAAATGTCTATGACAGCAATTGAATACAAATAGAACTTCAGGGCCTATGCAAATAGGTGAAATTTATTGAATTTGACATGTCTAATAGCAGGAACACTCAACAGTCTTTGTTGGCCTTACAGTTATTGCAATCCTTAAAGCATAAGCTTTCTATTGGCTGCTCTTATTTTATCTCTATATTTTTAAATACAAATTGTAGAAACAGGGACAACCTGCAAGGATTCTTATTAAAGAGGCTGAATGAATCAAGTCAAGAGCATGGGGGGAAAATGGATGTCCTCTGCATTAGGGTTTGTTTACAAGAGACTTTATAAGGACACAAAAGGAATATTAACTTACAATGTACAAAGTGCTTTGTGCACTTTCTGCACGTATACACTTTTGGTGCATGCTAAGGCACAGAAAAGCAGGTGTCTAAAGATTTGTTCTTTATAATTTAATCTATATTCAAATACAGTATGTTTTATGTCTCCCCAGTATCATCACCTTTGAAGAAAGCACTTAAAAACATAAGCCTGTGGAGATCAGAAGATGCCTCAGAACTTTGCTCTTGCAAACGTGAACCCAGGCTTAGATTTACCCATTTTTTATCTTCAGCCCCTTTGACTAAAATTTCTAAGGTTAGATTTTCAGGCATTACCCATAACATATTGCTTCAAACCTTTCTTCAACATAATTCAATTCTACTACATAAAAATGTAAGGATATGTTGTATCTATCTATGTAAATGTTATTTTTCTTTTATGAGAAACTGCACAAGTGAACACCCAAACAGGCCCTTCTTTTGCCAGCTACAGTTCACCAGATTTTCTTGCGATGCTTTATTTGTATAAGGATAACAAGGAAAAACAGACCTAGCAATGATGTGGTTCAAGTCTTAGTTATTTTCTGTTTTATTTTTTTGTTTGTTTTTCTGTGATATTAGGCAATATCTACGTACTTAGAAGAGCTTTGGATTTTAAGACAGCATTTATAACTCTGCGGCTATTCAAAAAAAAAGAAGAGGTGGCAATGACCATGATTTCTTCCTTTCCAGAGACATTGACACAGTTGGTGGCATTACCATGGTACTCTGGTTCTGATCTCCAGCTTTGAGACAACACTAAATAGTTGATATCAAAACCTAAACAAAATATGTTTGTGTCTATCACTTCAGTGAAGACATGATTTCAACTGATCATCATTCCAGTTGGACAGGGGACAACAGGACAGTTTTTCATTTAATGAAAAATTTCGGAATATATACTGGGTAAATTTGATCTTTTCAAGTCAATGTAGCAATCACAGCTTCTCTTCTGGGAAGCCAGAAGGGAATGTTCTGGAAGGACATTGGCAGGAAAAATTAAATTACATTAAATTATACTACTAAAACATTTAATGAGGCATACTCATGATTCATGAAATGTTGAGTGTTTATGCTGCCGTATCTATGGTTAAACCAAGGAAACTATTTCTGGAATTATATTCATCTTGCAGTGGGAATAAGCAGATAATATCTTATTATATCACAAGAAAAAACCCAAAATGAGTATTTTTTCAAGCAGATAATCGTATGTAGCTCACCAACACATAGTGATGTTGCTAGTGGCAATATATTTCTGTTAGCATTTTGTTATAAGAAGTACTCTTTCCATGTGATAAAATGTGTATCTCATCGATGGCAAAAGGAATCAGACTAACATTGGACTCTTTGAAACTTTCATTTCATGGGACTACCAATGTGTTCCTTCATGGGATACTGTAATAACCCCAGTAATAAACATTATTTTTATAGACACCTACATGCACACACGCACACACACACACACACACACACACAAACTAAGTAAAACAGAAAGAGTGCTGTTTCATGTCAATAATTGAAAAAAAACTATGCTACTCCAAATTACCTCTCCTAAATGCAGTTTCCAAAGAACATATCCTGCTTCATGGATATGATTATTAGCAGCTTCCAAGACCATCAAAATGGTAATAACTTTTCTCTTAGTGAAGAACATTTCTTGAGAACAGAATAGATCAGACTATCATACCCACATTATCATTCTGAAAACAACTGCTTACTGATGACACATCTATAAGCCTTGAGAAGAGAGATAATGAAGATATAAACTTCAAAGGCTCCTTATAAAAATGTTTTCGCATCTTTGTGATACATTCACTGAGATAAGCCATGGAAACGTGCATTTGTTTGATTTTTTAAATTTTTTTTTAAAGAATCATCATAAAATGGATCTTGGTAATTTATGTTTAATTTTAGTGTGGTGGGATTTATTTGTTTGTTTCTAAGAAAGATCTTCAGGACAAGATCTTTTAAGTTACCTGAAGTGAAAATGGTATAACAAAGGCATATAAATAATCATGGCCTTTCAGAGATACAGGTGATGTGTATTCTTGGGTTTTGGGGTAAGTTTTCAGTTTTCACAATGAATTATAAAAGTACCCTAAAAACATCAATATTTTGTAACTATGGCTTCAGTAAATTTCTGTCCCAGATGATTGACACATTCCTCATTTTTGCCTTTTTAAATCTCCTATTCCTAAATACACTTGTCATCTCAGGTATTCAAGACAGAGTGGACAAATGAAGTGTATGTCAACTTCTCTATTTCTTTTATCTTGAACACGTACAAAAAATCTGGTAGGTTTCCAAACTCTAGTCCTCATAAATGTCATGGCTGAGATAAATTTGAAACTGATACCACTCTAATTCCTAGTTTCAAATTACTCTTCATACATGTTCATTTTACAGATGTGTCTGCTGGAAAGGAATCTGTAGGAATTTGGCAGAGGGGTCAGCTACTTTTATTGTCTTCTTTCCTCCCTATTTTTTTTCTCTCGGTATTTAACTATAATTTGTCTAAATCACAGTCTTAGGGTCTTTACATACGCCACAATTGTTTCTAGGATTATGCAAGGTAATGCGCGTTTTCCAGAACATCTTTGATTTTTCTGTGTATAAACATTCCTCCTATCACACTTTGCTAAATTATTTTAGCAGAATTGATTTGCACTTTGATTTGTGACAGAAAGTTATTTTATTTTTTCCTGTGTATATTTTGCACTCTCCTATTTTAAGTAGTCTGCCAGTAAGATTCAATCTTATAGCACCCTACATGAGCTGTTTAATTACCATTAGTGAGACATGTTTAGAATTTGACAAACACTGTTACCATAGTGTCTCATATGTCAGTATGGGTCTGCCTGTTTTAAATTTGGAAAGTCTTCGTTTATAAACAGTGGGCTATAAAAAACGGTCGTGAAATTCCCTAGTAGAAGATTCATCACATTGTATTAGTCATATGTATTATATATACTAGATAATCATCTGCATATAGGAGTAAAGTTGCACTATCTGATTTGAAAGATATTACAATTATTCTTAGTCCAACTTTGGGATTTTTTTGAAAGAATAATAATGTAGAAGGAATAACTTAAGCACACATGCCAATTATGGGAATAAGGATTGCCTTTGTGAATATTCTGTTTCATAAATATTTTCACAGACAAACAAACCATCACCTAAAATCTGCATAAAGATATTTTACTTCTCTGAGGGTTTATAACCTTAAACAATTTTAATATTTTTCTTTAATACATAATGCTTTTATGCCTTTATTTAAAATGTAAATTTTCATCTTCTTTTATCTAAAACAGTAAACTGATTTAAGCACTTTAGCAAATACTGAATATTGTAATATCAACTTGTAGATAGTTTTTCATCTAACAAATTCCCAAATCAAAATTCTAGTCATCAAAGCAAGCTATGCAATGCATGAATGAGCAGAAGTTATATCCTGGATTCTTTAAAAAACATATTATGATGCTAAAATAGCCTAGAAATAATGAAGAGACCAGTAGAAAGCTGCTCTTTTCTCTCTAGAATTTAGGAGTGTTATTCTGGTTGATGAGGATTTTTTGCCATTTAGATAATTGCCTTAAACAGCATTTAATGAAATGCATGAGTTTACTATGATGATATGTTTCATTATTGAAAAGCTGAGTTCCCCTAAACGCATATTATTTACCTCATTTAGATTCCTTGCACTGAAATATCTTTGAATGGTATTTTTCAAATTCCTTTTGACTTCTTCCAGTCTGCAAGGCCTTTTTTCTTTAGTTAAGTAGTGGTATTCTGCCCTATTTACAGGTGCTATTAAGACCTATTAATCATTTTATGCTTCCTTCTATATCAAATACTTCAATCAGCATTTTTCATCAACTACACCACAGATAGATGAAACCAAATAATTTTTATGTGTGACTTCTTCTATCTCTGACAAACAGTGTTCATTTTGTTGTATAAAACATGGGACAACTACAGCGGAAAAAACTGAGTCCTGTCACAGGAAATATAATACCAAGCATTTGTCTGTTAGGCAATAAGAGTTTAAATTCCCTCCATCACAGGAGAGACTGTAACCTTATCTCTTACATCCTACTTGGGGCACTAAAATCCTTGTTAAGAAGAAGACCTACAGTTTTATCTGCAGTGAGGTTGTCTTTTTTTTTTCTTTAACTCCCAAGTCTAATTTTGTGATTCATATGGTAAAAATGCCTGCCAGTCTGATATTGGAGGAGATTTGGGAGATATCTTGCTGAAGGATCTTAAGGAAATCATGTGCTAAATATTCATCCCATAAAGAGCTGTAATCATGTAAAAGTAAATATCTTCAGGTGCCGAAGAAACTTTTATGAGTGAAAAGTCAATTGCCTACATACTGTAGTTTCCTGAAACACCAGATGGATCGTGGTTTTTGAACATCCCAATATATGGGAAGCTAGGCAAAATGAGGGGGCATAAATCCTCTTTCAAATTTAGCAGTGGTCTTCTTTCATAGAACGTGCATATTTGGATTTTGGTACTGTGTTTGACCAAAATAAAACAAAGAAGAAAAGAAAACATGGAAGGGTTTCTGTTCCTGATAGATTTTTTTACCCTGAAATTTATATCAAAGAATGCCAACCTGGAGTAGCTTTATTCTTGTATCTGCAAGTTATCTAAAGAAAAAAAAAAAAGAAAAAAAAAAGACAAACAGCTCCCCAAACCTGTTCAGAATTGGCCTTTGCTATTTTGGAGTCTGTTTCCTTTCATGGGATCTGAGAACAGAAGATATTTTTAAGAGCTGTTGCAGAGAAAGAAAATAGCTTAGAATAATATTATACATTGGACCACAGTTAAAAATATGTGTGACTATCATACATACAGATACATTTTCTTGTTCAGAAATGCCAGCCTACATAAATGGCATTGCATTATATCAACTTTCTTTGGCTGAATGTTTTCTGAACAAGTTTTAATAACTGCCATATTTGAGACATGCACCCTTCCAAAGGAGCACAATCCCTTTAACCAGGTGTATCTCTACTTAAATGTTCTCCATCCACTCTGAATTCTTACATAAGGCATTCATTGCAGGAAAGGCATGTGCTATAAAAATATAATAAGTATAACTTGCTTTAGAATGCTTTCTTACTTGACTAGAGACGGGAGTGGATAGCAAAAGCAAGGCCTCTAAAGGATATTCAGGCCAAAAAAAAATAGTAAGCTATACCTTTAACAAGGTATACATATCAAGATATATATAACTTTATTTGTAACTATCAGTCACAATGGAATAACAATTTAACCCTTCTAAAATAAACATCTAAGCTATCATAGTGCCAGGGTGATTCTTTTTTCCTAAAAAAATTGTATTTAGCAAAAAGAGAGTGTCACAAAAAATTAGTGGAATAACTGAAAGAAAAAATCTACTGTTCCTCTAACTTATTTCAAGTATATTTTAGTGCTTATAAAATTTTAATTACATGTCAACAGTGTTCGAATTCCTTACTAATGAAGAGTATTTGCCTTGATTGTAGGCAGCACATTAAATCTTTTATTTCAGAAAATCTGATCTCTTAAACAAAGGTCATCATTTGATTCCTAGTTGACATCCCTTTCTTACTTGTATAAATTTAATTTTCCGTAATGAATGAAGCAAGAATCATATTTCATTTTTATTTTATTGCACATAGTTTTCTTCTATGGAAGACAAAATCCATAAACAAAAATGAAAATTAATTTCATCAAATTCCGATTGAAGCAGAGACCTACTCCTTGACAAAGACCTTGATCTAAGAATAATGCTTAGTGTGTTTCTAACTTGAATTATATGAGTCATTTCCACTGGCAAAGTTCAGTTTTGCTAAAGTGCAGTGTTGATTCAGATCCACTGTTTTTAAGACCTTAGTCCTTTAAGGCACAATGAATATCCAATGTTACCTGCACATTTTGGTGCGGTGTAAATATAGACTGATTTACCAACATAAAGCTGGAACCCTATTATATTTGTCTTTTTAGCATAGTAGACGTAATTCATAAGCAAGCAAATTAAGTAGGACAATATTACCACCCTCTTGGACAGGCTGATTTTAAGTATCCTTTGGTGACTCATTCTATCCTATTTTATAATAAACTTCTTTTATATAATCCTTTCCTTGAATATGCCATTAAAGGAGGATGACAGAACGTAGGAGGTGAGAATGACTAGATGAGTATTCAGCACCAGATTGGTATTCCATTAATATGATCTACCATTTCCTTATCGTCAAAGAAAGATATTTGCTTGGATATCTGTAATCATAAAGTTTTATTTTTACTAGAGTCTCAAATTAAAATAACTCTACATCTTAGTATTTTATTTCTTTAAACCATTAAATTATTTATTTATTTGGTGTTGGCAGAGATTCAAACAGAAATATTATGTTTTCTCACCATAGGTGCTGTAAAAAGTATGCTCCTGTGTCACAGAGTATCCTGTATCCTGCCTTCTTTTTCCTCCAAACATCCAACCAGGAAAAAAAGCCCACCAAACATATTCTTCTTATAGTTTCATTAAATTTTATTACAGAAATAAAAGTGGTGTTTGTTGCTACAACTAAAAAAAACAGACAGAATTCTGACAGAAAAACCAGTCAGAATTGCCACTAATTATAAATCCTTGATGAGAATACGCTGGTAGTGGTTTTTTTTTCTCTGTAGTCTGTTTCTGATAAGTGATCTCTTATCTGACCATTCAGTCACACAAAAAACCCCTTAAAATAGTATTTTTCCAGACAAACTTGGTGAGTATACCGGCTATAGTGAGACTAGGATTTCACACAGAGGTGTTTTTTTCTTTCCAGATTAAATTACATAGGTTGATGTAACAAGGTTTGCTGTTTTTAAAATATTGCATATTTGAATGAATTTTCCAGGAAAATTTGTGCAATTACATATAGAGCCAAAAATATTGCTGAGTTGTAACTGATTTACCATTAGTTTGCACAAGATAGGCAAGAAGTTTTGCTGGTTTTGGCTGGAGTAGATTAAATGTTCTTCAAAGTGGCTAGTATTGGGCTATGTTTTGGATTTGTGCTGGAAACAGTGTCGGTAATAGAAAGGTGACTGTGGGTGCATGGGAAGGTGCGAGGAGACACAGCCAGGACAGCTGGTCCCAGCTGACACAAGGGATATTCCACACCCTATCATGCTCAGTATATGAAAAGGGGGGAAGAAGGAGGAGCTGGGGAGTGTTCAGAGTTACGGTGTTTGTCATCCCAAGTCACCACTGAGCTTCATGGGGCCCTGCTTTCCTGGAGGTGTCTGAACACCTGCCTGCCCACGGGAAGTGATTAATGAATTTGTTGTTTTGTTTTGCTTGTGCATGCAGCTTTTGTTTTACTTATTAAACTTTATCTCACCCCACGAGTTTTCCGACTGTTCCCCTCCCAGTTGTCTCCCCCATACACCGGTGGGGGAGTGAGTGAGCAGCTTCATGATGTTTAGTTGCCATCTGGGCTTAAACCATGACAGACATTCATACATTTTGGTTTTAAAATTTGTCACATAATTTTAGATCAATTGATTAACAGATCAATTAGTTGCACCAGCCATTGCTATCTGCAAGGTAGACACCAATCTCCAACATTTCAATTTTCCAAGATTTGTGTCTATACCAAAACAATCTTTCTATTGCTGTCTTTTTTCCTCTCCACTCTTCCTTGCTTTCCTAAGTCTCTGAAGAGAGTATGTAAGTCATTTTCATTCCTGTACTGTGTCTATATTTAGTATACTTTCAGCACACTTTATATGTGGCACACTTTGAGGACAACCCAATTGCTATCTTGAAGGCACTTGCAGTAGCTTGGTTGCATTTATGTTCCTGGAAGGGAGAACAAAGTAATGAGCAATGAAGGCGAAAGTTTTATGGTATTCTGTTTTGGATGCCACAGATGTTTGGAGAGAAGGAAAAGGAAAGAAGAAGGGAACAGAAGAAGGAAAGCAAGGAGGGAGAGAAGGAGGAAAGGAGGGCAGGAAGTAGAGAAAGAAGGAAGGAAAGAGGAAACAGATGGAGGGAAGCAAGATGTTTTCCTGTGATAGTCTGAAAAACAGCATGGATATTGCCCATGGAAAACCAATTTTGGATTTAGATAGATTTTTGAGTTGAAATATCTTTGAAAATCTTGTTCAAAATACAAGCATCCACTGAGTTATGCTGTTCTAACACTTTCAGTAATAACAATAATTTAAATTTTAAAAGATGGATGTAGGAAAAAACCCTTATAACCCATAGCTATTTTTCAGGAGAAGATGTTGAGCAGCACTGCTTCTCTTTCTTCAGTAATTAAAGTGGCTGGCAGAACTTGGAATGCCATTGTAGCAATAAGAGGCTCAGCTCTTACCCTTATTTTACAAGTAACATTACAAGTAAATAGGAGCTTATATTCTCCTTTGGAATGTACTGAATTATGTCAGTTCCAATGGTAAAGGGACAAATGTCTGCATGGTAAACTCCTCCTCCCACGAGAGGAGTCTGTTGGATGCAGCTCTTGTGCAATTCCTGGCATTTTCAAATCCATCCCCATTTGGTCACAATCTTGTGATCATCCATGTCCGGACTAAGCTGTTGATCAGTCAGCAACTAAGTGCTTCACATCCTGCATATTACAGTAAGAAGTTCCTTATATACTGGTTCTTCTAATTCAACCTATTATAATCAAAAGAATAGAAGGAAAAGTTCTTATGCACATCAGAGGGGGGAAAAAAACAGGCAGGTTCGAAATATTCTCAGGGAAAAGATATATCCTGTTGTAAATAGACCTAAATGTTTAAAACAAAAAATAAAAACCACCATGGGATGGGATGATGTTTAAGCAGGGCAGAATTCATAGAGGATCCATCACTTGTTTCTTTAAAAAGAAAAATCCTATGTATTCCTATTTATAGTCTGTCATTGTCAACTATCAAATTAAAATGAATGGAAACATAAATTTTGCTTTCCCCAGTTCTGTTCTCACTTCTTGTGTATACTTTCTCTGTAATGGTGCAAGTCTTTAAAAAAACCCACATCTTCTGTTACTTTCCTATTATATATTTACCTCTTACATATTTCCTCTGTATATTTTCCTCTTTGTTTTCCACCTTTTACCAGTCTTACCCTCGGGTATACTCTAAACATAAAGGACAAAACCTGAGGGAGAGTTTTAAGGCAATTATGATAGTAGCAGCTGAGGCTTTAGGAAACTGAAACATCCTGAAGCTGAAATTCTCAATAAAAAAATAATAAAAAAGGAATATTTAATATTGAAGTATTCACTTTGCTTAAAATAGATTCCCTTGCTTATCTTCTTCTGTACTAATGGTAGTAGCAGTGGCATGGAAATTAAGTGGCATCAGCCTTTGTTTCCTTGCTTAATTTATAGAAGGTTCATCAGTTGTGAGTACAGACCAGGTATTTATAGTGAAACCAGGCAAACCTCCACTTCACTGAGGCTTCAACTCAGTAGAAAAATGAGTCTCGTATTCCCTTTATTAACATTCTGTGCACGGCTTTTTGTGACAGGTGGAACTCAGGTCAAATGCAAGGTCTCATTACCAAAGAGATACAGCTTTGGTTTTATGAGAGTCTTATTCTGTGTTTGATGCAAACTTGCTGAGCAAATAATGGTTCCAAACTGTCTAAGCTTATCTACATTCCTTTTTTTTTTAATAATTCAATGGTGACATTAAACTTCAAGAAGCTGACAGTTGCATTTACAAAGATGTGTATCAAGCATCAAAAGAGCTGATGCAGCATCTTTCACTGTAAGCTTTGCCACTCTGATTATGAAATAATTTGAAAAGTAAACTTTCATTAAAATATAATGTGGTAGTATAAAAACAAAATTACTATATAAACATTTGGGAAGGTGCATACATAGAAAATGGCATTTGCAGTGGGGGTTCATAGCAATTTTGGAAGTGCAGGAGGGGCATAGACGGTTTAAAAGCAATGCTTTGACAAGTCTTCTATCTTCAGTCAAAGAAAATTTGTCCTTTTTCTCTAGAGTTTTTTGTCTATAACGTATATTTCATATAAGTCTGAAACAGCTATTTTATTGTAAATAAGGAAGTCAAATTCCAGATTTGCCATTGATCTAATGCTGACACAGTCCTTATGACCTGAGAAAAAATTATCTTGGTTTTAAAGTCCTTGTTTACAATAAAGTAACTTTTATTTTCCAAATAAATTAAAAAAATGTAATTCTTTCTGATTTGAAATACACAGTGTTCACAGCATTTCCAAATGCTTATTGGTTAAGACAATTCTCTGACTATTACTTCATCAATAGATTAATCATTATGATAATCCCAATTAATATATATTTAATTTCCCCAGTGTAATCAACAAAAGAAAGACGACATTCCCACGCATTTTAAAATGAAATTATTCTCTCTTTGCACAAAATTATTTATTTATCCATTAATCTTAATAATTAAAATCCTAATAACTCTGCCTATCTTAATAATAGGCAGAGTTCAGTACCAGTGAATTTGCCTAACTGTGCTATTTTAAAGTGTTTGTTGTACATTTTTATAACTGGGGGCACAGGGTTGCATATGGACTCTCAGTTCTTCTGTTCTGAATGAAGGATTTAGCATAAATGTATCATTCACATATTTGAGTGTATGTTGGTATTGGTGAAATTCTGACTCATTGAAATCAGTAGCAAAATATACATTGATTTAAATGAAGCTATTATTTCAGGCTTTTAAAATAATTTTAAAATAATAGTGGATTTTTTCAAATCAGTTGCATAGACAGAATAGAAGGTGATGAAGGTGGAGCTGCCATTCTGTCCACTTCTTTTACGTACCACAGATATATACAGCACAGCTGTACAACTAGGGGCACACAGGAAAATTGCTGAAAGAGGAAAGTACATGATCTCACTAACTCCTGTGGATTTCATGAACACATAAGGTATTACCAATTTTTGAAGCTATTGAAATTATTCTAAAGTGTGTGCAAGGCCTTATTGCTTAATTAATTTATTTTTAAAATAAATCTGATGCTCATCTTACGTAAGTTAATGCCGAAACCACTTGATGGTACAAACTCAGGCAATCATCCACATTTATAATAAAATCCATGTCTTGCATACTTCCAACGCCTGGTATATAGAAAAAGTGCTATGAGGAGATGCTGTTACTTTGAGTATCCATTTTCTCACCCATTCTTTTGGTCATGGCATTTCAGTAGAA